>NW_027554726.1:0-51139 GCF_964188315.1 Podarcis muralis
GTTAATGGGTTAATTGGTGAGCTATGAGGTAAAGGGGAGGGTCAGATGCCTTGTCAATCAAAGAATGCCTTGTCAACCAACCAGAGGCAGCTTTGCAAACCCAGCAGCCTTGTCAACCAACCAGAAGCCGTTTGTCAATGCCAGCAGCCTTGTCAACCAATCAGAGGGAGCATTTTCACTCCCAGCAGTAGGTATAAAACCAGCAGGCCAATGGCCTGCGCTCAGGCCAATGGCCTGCGCTCAGGCCAATGGCCTGCGCTCTCCTTTCCCTCTGGATTTGACTTTTCCTCTTCTCTCCCCCCCCCCCACCTAATCTCAGGTTTTTTGTTTTCTTTATTTCCTTTACCACTCTTTCCTTCTTTCACACTCTTCCAGATTGTGCAACGTTTCCTCTTTCCTTCCTGGTCCTTTTGTCTCCTGCTTTTACAGAGGTCAGCACAAAAGGAGGAGGAGGATTTCTATATGGTAAATGTTTCAAAGTGGGGACTTCATCTGTGGTATGTCACAAATGGGACCTGCACCCAATTGTTGCAGTGTGTTCTGCTGCTTCTGTTTAGAGTTCCAGCCAGCTCTTCCCTCCAAGTGCATTACACAAGCACGCACACACAGAGACACGGGGACGCCCCATTCCATAATGATAATTTTATTCTTTATACCCCACACAACTGACTGGGTTGCCCCAGCCGCTCTGGGCGGCATCCATCATGTATAAAAACATAATAAAACACTAGATGTTTTTAAAAAAACACCCTTCAGTGTACAAGATTGCCTTCAGACGGCTTGGGAGTCGGAGAACTCCATACCCCCCAACATTTCTCCTTTGAAAATAGGGACACCCTAAGGAAAAGAGATTAACAGTAATCCTTCAAGTGGTTTGGCTATGCGTTGGTTAATGGGTTAATTGGTGAGCTATGAGGTAAAGGGGAGGGTCAGATGCCTTGTCAATCAAAGAATGCCTTGTCAACCAACCAGAGGCAGCTTTGCAAACCCAGCAGCCTTGTCAACCAACCAGAAGCCGTTTGTCAATGCCAGCAGCCTTGTCAACCAATCAGAGGGAGCATTTTCACTCCCAGCAGTAGGTATAAAACCAGCAGGCCCGGCCTGCGCTCAGGCCAATGGCCTGCGCTCAGGCCAATGGCCTGCGCTCAGGCCAATGGCCTGCGCTCAGGCCAATGGCCTGCGCTCAGGCCAATGGCCTGCGCTCAGGCCAATGGCCTGCGCTCAGGCCAATGGCCTGCGCTCAGGCCAATGGCCTGCGCTCAGGCCAATGGCCTGCGCTCAGGCCAATGGCCTGCGCTCAGGCCAATGGCCTGCGCTCAGGCCAATGGCCTGCGCTCAGGCCAATGGCCTGCGCTCAGGCCAATGGCCTGCGCTCAGGCCAATGGCCTGCGCTCAGGCCAATGGCCTGCGCTCAGGCCAATGGCCTGCGCTCAGGCCAATGGCCTGCGCTCAGGCCAATGGCCTGCGCTCAGGCCAATGGCCTGCGCTCAGGCCAATGGCCTGCGCTCAGGCCAATGGCCTGCGCTCAGGCCAATGGCCTGCGCTCAGGCCAATGGCCTGCGCTCTCCTTTCCCTCTGGATTTGACTTTTCCTCTTCTCTCCCCCCCCCCCACCTAATCTCAGGTTTTTTGTTTTCTTTATTTCCTTTACCACTCTTTCCTTCTTTCACACTCTTCCAGATTGTGCAACGTTTCCTCTTTCCTTCCTGGTCCTTTTGTCTCCTGCTTTTACAGAGGTCAGCACAAAAGGAGGAGGAGGATTTCTATATGGTAAATGTTTCAAAGTGGGGACTTCATCTGTGGTATGTCACAAATGGGACCTGCACCCAATTGTTGCAGTGTGTTCTGCTGCTTCTGTTTAGAGTTCCAGCCAGCTCTTCCCTCCAAGTGCATTACACAAGCACGCACACACAGAGACACGGGGACGCCCCATTCCATAATGATAATTTTATTCTTTATACCCCACACAACTGACTGGGTTGCCCCAGCCGCTCTGGGCGGCATCCATCATGTATAAAAACATAATAAAACACTAGATGTTTTTAAAAAAACACCCTTCAGTGTACAAGATTGCCTTCAGACGGCTTGGGAGTCGGAGAACTCCATACCCCCCAACATTTCTCCTTTGAAAATAGGGACACCCTAAGGAAAAGAGATTAACAGTAATCCTTCAAGTGGTTTGGCTATGCGTTGGTTAATGGGTTAATTGGTGAGCTATGAGGTAAAGGGGAGGGTCAGATGCCTTGTCAATCAAAGAATGCCTTGTCAACCAACCAGAGGCAGCTTTGCAAACCCAGCAGCCTTGTCAACCAACCAGAAGCCGTTTGTCAATGCCAGCAGCCTTGTCAACCAATCAGAGGGAGCATTTTCACTCCCAGCAGTAGGTATAAAACCAGCAGGCCAATGGCCTGCGCTCAGGCCAATGGCCTGCGCTCAGGCCAATGGCCTGCGCTCAGGCCAATGGCCTGCGCTCAGGCCAATGGCCTGCGCTCTCCTTTCCCTCTGGATTTGACTTTTCCTCTTCTCTCCCCCCCCCCCACCTAATCTCAGGTTTTTTGTTTTCTTTATTTCCTTTACCACTCTTTCCTTCTTTCACACTCTTCCAGATTGTGCAACGTTTCCTCTTTCCTTCCTGGTCCTTTTGTCTCCTGCTTTTACAGAGGTCAGCACAAAAGGAGGAGGAGGATTTCTATATGGTAAATGTTTCAAAGTGGGGACTTCATCTGTGGTATGTCACAAATGGGACCTGCACCCAATTGTTGCAGTGTGTTCTGCTGCTTCTGTTTAGAGTTCCAGCCAGCTCTTCCCTCCAAGTGCATTACACAAGCACGCACACACAGAGACACGGGGACGCCCCATTCCATAATGATAATTTTATTCTTTATACCCCACACAACTGACTGGGTTGCCCCAGCCGCTCTGGGCGGCATCCATCATGTATAAAAACATAATAAAACACTAGATGTTTTTAAAAAAACACCCTTCAGTGTACAAGATTGCCTTCAGACGGCTTGGGAGTCGGAGAACTCCATACCCCCCAACATTTCTCCTTTGAAAATAGGGACACCCTAAGGAAAAGAGATTAACAGTAATCCTTCAAGTGGTTTGGCTATGCGTTGGTTAATGGGTTAATTGGTGAGCTATGAGGTAAAGGGGAGGGTCAGATGCCTTGTCAATCAAAGAATGCCTTGTCAACCAACCAGAGGCAGCTTTGCAAACCCAGCAGCCTTGTCAACCAACCAGAAGCCGTTTGTCAATGCCAGCAGCCTTGTCAACCAATCAGAGGGAGCATTTTCACTCCCAGCAGTAGGTATAAAACCAGCAGGCCAATGGCCTGCGCTCAGGCCAATGGCCTGCGCTCAGGCCAATGGCCTGCGCTCTCCTTTCCCTCTGGATTTGACTTTTCCTCTTCTCTCCCCCCCCCCCCACCTAATCTCAGGTTTTTTGTTTTCTTTATTTCCTTTACCACTCTTTCCTTCTTTCACACTCTTCCAGATTGTGCAACGTTTCCTCTTTCCTTCCTGGTCCTTTTGTCTCCTGCTTTTACAGAGGTCAGCACAAAAGGAGGAGGAGGATTTCTATATGGTAAATGTTTCAAAGTGGGGACTTCATCTGTGGTATGTCACAAATGGGACCTGCACCCAATTGTTGCAGTGTGTTCTGCTGCTTCTGTTTAGAGTTCCAGCCAGCTCTTCCCTCCAAGTGCATTACACAAGCACGCACACACAGAGACACGGGGACGCCCCATTCCATAATGATAATTTTATTCTTTATACCCCACACAACTGACTGGGTTGCCCCAGCCGCTCTGGGCGGCATCCATCATGTATAAAAACATAATAAAACACTAGATGTTTTTAAAAAAACACCCTTCAGTGTACAAGATTGCCTTCAGACGGCTTGGGAGTCGGAGAACTCCATACCCCCCAACATTTCTCCTTTGAAAATAGGGACACCCTAAGGAAAAGAGATTAACAGTAATCCTTCAAGTGGTTTGGCTATGCGTTGGTTAATGGGTTAATTGGTGAGCTATGAGGTAAAGGGGAGGGTCAGATGCCTTGTCAATCAAAGAATGCCTTGTCAACCAACCAGAGGCAGCTTTGCAAACCCAGCAGCCTTGTCAACCAACCAGAAGCCGTTTGTCAATGCCAGCAGCCTTGTCAACCAATCAGAGGGAGCATTTTCACTCCCAGCAGTAGGTATAAAACCAGCAGGCCAATGGCCTGCGCTCAGGCCAATGGCCTGCGCTCAGGCCAATGGCCTGCGCGCTCCTTTCCCTCTGGATTTGACTTTTCCTCTTCTCTCCCCCCCCCCCACCTAATCTCAGGTTTTTTGTTTTCTTTATTTCCTTTACCACTCTTTCCTTCTTTCACACTCTTCCAGATTGTGCAACGTTTCCTCTTTCCTTCCTGGTCCTTTTGTCTCCTGCTTTTACAGAGGTCAGCACAAAAGGAGGAGGAGGATTTCTATATGGTAAATGTTTCAAAGTGGGGACTTCATCTGTGGTATGTCACAAATGGGACCTGCACCCAATTGTTGCAGTGTGTTCTGCTGCTTCTGTTTAGAGTTCCAGCCAGCTCTTCCCTCCAAGTGCATTACACAAGCACGCACACACAGAGACACGGGGACGCCCCATTCCATAATGATAATTTTATTCTTTATACCCCACACAACTGACTGGGTTGCCCCAGCCGCTCTGGGCGGCATCCATCATGTATAAAAACATAATAAAACACTAGATGTTTTTAAAAAAACACCCTTCAGTGTACAAGATTGCCTTCAGACGGCTTGGGAGTCGGAGAACTCCATACCCCCCAACATTTCTCCTTTGAAAATAGGGACACCCTAAGGAAAAGAGATTAACAGTAATCCTTCAAGTGGTTTGGCTATGCGTTGGTTAATGGGTTAATTGGTGAGCTATGAGGTAAAGGGGAGGGTCAGATGCCTTGTCAATCAAAGAATGCCTTGTCAACCAACCAGAGGCAGCTTTGCAAACCCAGCAGCCTTGTCAACCAACCAGAAGCCGTTTGTCAATGCCAGCAGCCTTGTCAACCAATCAGAGGGAGCATTTTCACTCCCAGCAGTAGGTATAAAACCAGCAGGCCAATGGCCTGCGCTCAGGCCAATGGCCTGCGCGCTCCTTTCCCTCTGGATTTGACTTTTCCTCTTCTCTCCCCCCCCCCCCACCTACCTAATCTCAGGTTTTTTGTTTTCTTTATTTCCTTTACCACTCTTTCCTTCTTTCACACTCTTCCAGATTGTGCAACGTTTCCTCTTTCCTTCCTGGTCCTTTTGTCTCCTGCTTTTACAGAGGTCAGCACAAAAGGAGGAGGAGGATTTCTATATGGTAAATGTTTCAAAGTGGGGACTTCATCTGTGGTATGTCACAAATGGGACCTGCACCCAATTGTTGCAGTGTGTTCTGCTGCTTCTGTTTAGAGTTCCAGCCAGCTCTTCCCTCCAAGTGCATTACACAAGCACGCACACACAGAGACACGGGGACGCCCCATTCCATAATGATAATTTTATTCTTTATACCCCACACAACTGACTGGGTTGCCCCAGCCGCTCTGGGCGGCATCCATCATGTATAAAAACATAATAAAACACTAGATGTTTTTAAAAAAACACCCTTCAGTGTACAAGATTGCCTTCAGACGGCTTGGGAGTCGGAGAACTCCATACCCCCCAACATTTCTCCTTTGAAAATAGGGACACCCTAAGGAAAAGAGATTAACAGTAATCCTTCAAGTGGTTTGGCTATGCGTTGGTTAATGGGTTAATTGGTGAGCTATGAGGTAAAGGGGAGGGTCAGATGCCTTGTCAATCAAAGAATGCCTTGTCAACCAACCAGAGGCAGCTTTGCAAACCCAGCAGCCTTGTCAACCAACCAGAAGCCGTTTGTCAATGCCAGCAGCCTTGTCAACCAATCAGAGGGAGCATTTTCACTCCCAGCAGTAGGTATAAAACCAGCAGGCCCGGCCTGCGCTCAGGCCAATGGCCTGCGCTCAGGCCAATGGCCTGCGCTCAGGCCAATGGCCTGCGCTCAGGCCAATGGCCTGCGCTCAGGCCAATGGCCTGCGCTCAGGCCAATGGCCTGCGCTCAGGCCAATGGCCTGCGCTCAGGCCAATGGCCTGCGCTCAGGCCAATGGCCTGCGCTCAGGCCAATGGCCTGCGCTCAGGCCAATGGCCTGCGCTCAGGCCAATGGCCTGCGCTCAGGCCAATGGCCTGCGCTCAGGCCAATGGCCTGCGCTCAGGCCAATGGCCTGCGCTCAGGCCAATGGCCTGCGCTCAGGCCAATGGCCTGCGCTCAGGCCAATGGCCTGCGCTCAGGCCAATGGCCTGCGCTCAGGCCAATGGCCTGCGCTCAGGCCAATGGCCTGCGCTCAGGCCAATGGCCTGCGCTCAGGCCAATGGCCTGCGCTCAGGCCAATGGCCTGCGCTCTCCTTTCCCTCTGGATTTGACTTTTCCTCTTCTCTCCCCCCCCCCCCACCTAATCTCAGGTTTTTTGTTTTCTTTATTTCCTTTACCACTCTTTCCTTCTTTCACACTCTTCCAGATTGTGCAACGTTTCCTCTTTCCTTCCTGGTCCTTTTGTCTCCTGCTTTTACAGAGGTCAGCACAAAAGGAGGAGGAGGATTTCTATATGGTAAATGTTTCAAAGTGGGGACTTCATCTGTGGTATGTCACAAATGGGACCTGCACCCAATTGTTGCAGTGTGTTCTGCTGCTTCTGTTTAGAGTTCCAGCCAGCTCTTCCCTCCAAGTGCATTACACAAGCACGCACACACAGAGACACGGGACGCCCCATTCCATAATGATAATTTTATTCTTTATACCCCACACAACTGACTGGGTTGCCCCAGCCGCTCTGGGCGGCATCCATCATGTATAAAAACATAATAAAACACTAGATGTTTTTAAAAAAACACCCTTCAGTGTACAAGATTGCCTTCAGACGGCTTGGGAGTCGGAGAACTCCATACCCCCCAACATTTCTCCTTTGAAAATAGGGACACCCTAAGGAAAAGAGATTAACAGTAATCCTTCAAGTGGTTTGGCTATGCGTTGGTTAATGGGTTAATTGGTGAGCTATGAGGTAAAGGGGAGGGTCAGATGCCTTGTCAATCAAAGAATGCCTTGTCAACCAACCAGAGGCAGCTTTGCAAACCCAGCAGCCTTGTCAACCAACCAGAAGCCGTTTGTCAATGCCAGCAGCCTTGTCAACCAATCAGAGGGAGCATTTTCACTCCCAGCAGTAGGTATAAAACCAGCAGGCCCGGCCTGCGCTCAGGCCAATGGCCTGCGCTCAGGCCAATGGCCTGCGCTCAGGCCAATGGCCTGCGCTCAGGCCAATGGCCTGCGCTCAGGCCAATGGCCTGCGCTCAGGCCAATGGCCTGCGCTCAGGCCAATGGCCTGCGCTCAGGCCAATGGCCTGCGCTCAGGCCAATGGCCTGCGCTCAGGCCAATGGCCTGCGCTCAGGCCAATGGCCTGCGCTCAGGCCAATGGCCTGCGCTCAGGCCAATGGCCTGCGCTCAGGCCAATGGCCTGCGCTCAGGCCAATGGCCTGCGCTCAGGCCAATGGCTGCGCTCAGGCCAATGGCCTGCGCTCAGGCCAATGGCCTGCGCTCAGGCCAATGGCCTGCGCTCAGGCCAATGGCCTGCGCGCTCCTTTCCCTCTGGATTTGACTTTTCCTCTTCTCTCCCCCCCCCCACCTAATCTCAGGTTTTTTGTTTTCTTTATTTCCTTTACCACTCTTTCCTTCTTTCACACTCTTCCAGATTGTGCAACGTTTCCTCTTTCCTTCCTGGTCCTTTTGTCTCCTGCTTTTACAGAGGTCAGCACAAAAGGAGGAGGAGGATTTCTATATGGTAAATGTTTCAAAGTGGGGACTTCATCTGTGGTATGTCACAAATGGGACCTGCACCCAATTGTTGCAGTGTGTTCTGCTGCTTCTGTTTAGAGTTCCAGCCAGCTCTTCCCTCCAAGTGCATTACACAAGCACGCACACACAGAGACACGGGGACGCCCCATTCCATAATGATAATTTTATTCTTTATACCCCACACAACTGACTGGGTTGCCCCAGCCGCTCTGGGCGGCATCCATCATGTATAAAAACATAATAAAACACTAGATGTTTTTAAAAAAACACCCTTCAGTGTACAAGATTGCCTTCAGACGGCTTGGGAGTCGGAGAACTCCATACCCCCCAACATTTCTCCTTTGAAAATAGGGACACCCTAAGGAAAAGAGATTAACAGTAATCCTTCAAGTGGTTTGGCTATGCGTTGGTTAATGGGTTAATTGGTGAGCTATGAGGTAAAGGGGAGGGTCAGATGCCTTGTCAATCAAAGAATGCCTTGTCAACCAACCAGAGGCAGCTTTGCAAACCCAGCAGCCTTGTCAACCAACCAGAAGCCGTTTGTCAATGCCAGCAGCCTTGTCAACCAATCAGAGGGAGCATTTTCACTCCCAGCAGTAGGTATAAAACCAGCAGGCCCGGCCTGCGCTCAGGCCAATGGCCTGCGCTCAGGCCAATGGCCTGCGCTCAGGCCAATGGCCTGCGCTCAGGCCAATGGCCTGCGCTCAGGCCAATGGCCTGCGCTCAGGCCAATGGCCTGCGCTCAGGCCAATGGCCTGCGCTCAGGCCAATGGCCTGCGCTCAGGCCAATGGCCTGCGCTCAGGCCAATGGCCTGCGCTCAGGCCAATGGCCTGCGCTCAGGCCAATGGCCTGCGCTCAGGCCAATGGCCTGCGCTCAGGCCAATGGCCTGCGCTCAGGCCAATGGCCTGCGCTCAGGCCAATGGCCTGCGCTCAGGCCAATGGCCTGCGCTCAGGCCAATGGCCTGCGCTCAGGCCAATGGCCTGCGCTCAGGCCAATGGCCTGCGCGCTCCTTTCCCTCTGGATTTGACTTTTCCTCTTCTCTCCCCCCCCCCCACCTAATCTCAGGTTTTTTGTTTTCTTTATTTCCTTTACCACTCTTTCCTTCTTTCACACTCTTCCAGATTGTGCAACGTTTCCTCTTTCCTTCCTGTTCCTTTTGTCTCCTGCTTTTACAGAGGTCAGCACAAAAGGAGGAGGAGGATTTCTATATGGTAAATGTTTCAAAGTGGGGACTTCATCTGTGGTATGTCACAAATGGGACCTGCACCCAATTGTTGCAGTGTGTTCTGCTGCTTCTGTTTAGAGTTCCAGCCAGCTCTTCCCTCCAAGTGCATTACACAAGCACGCACACACAGAGACACGGGGACGCCCCATTCCATAATGATAATTTTATTCTTTATACCCCACACAACTGACTGGGTTGCCCCAGCCGCTCTGGGCGGCATCCATCATGTATAAAAACATAATAAAACACTAGATGTTTTTAAAAAAACACCCTTCAGTGTACAAGATTGCCTTCAGACGGCTTGGGAGTCGGAGAACTCCATACCCCCCAACATTTCTCCTTTGAAAATAGGGACACCCTAAGGAAAAGAGATTAACAGTAATCCTTCAAGTGGTTTGGCTATGCGTTGGTTAATGGGTTAATTGGTGAGCTATGAGGTAAAGGGGAGGGTCAGATGCCTTGTCAATCAAAGAATGCCTTGTCAACCAACCAGAGGCAGCTTTGCAAACCCAGCAGCCTTGTCAACCAACCAGAAGCCGTTTGTCAATGCCAGCAGCCTTGTCAACCAATCAGAAGGAGCATTTTCACTCCCAGCAGTAGGTATAAAACCAGCAGGCCAATGGCCTGCGCTCAGGCCAATGGCCTGCGCTCAGGCCAATGGCCTGCGCTCTCCTTTCCCTCTGGATTTGACTTTTCCTCTTCTCTCCCCCCCCCCCACCTAATCTCAGGTTTTTTGTTTTCTTTATTTCCTTTACCACTCTTTCCTTCTTTCACACTCTTCCAGATTGTGCAACGTTTCCTCTTTCCTTCCTGGTCCTTTTGTCTCCTGCTTTTACAGAGGTCAGCACAAAAGGAGGAGGAGGATTTCTATATGGTAAATGTTTCAAAGTGGGGACTTCATCTGTGGTATGTCACAAATGGGACCTGCACCCAATTGTTGCAGTGTGTTCTGCTGCTTCTGTTTAGAGTTCCAGCCAGCTCTTCCCTCCAAGTGCATTACACAAGCACGCACACACAGAGACACGGGGACGCCCCATTCCATAATGATAATTTTATTCTTTATACCCCACACAACTGACTGGGTTGCCCCAGCCGCTCTGGGCGGCATCCATCATGTATAAAAACATAATAAAACACTAGATGTTTTTAAAAAAACACCCTTCAGTGTACAAGATTGCCTTCAGACGGCTTGGGAGTCGGAGAACTCCATACCCCCCAACATTTCTCCTTTGAAAATAGGGACACCCTAAGGAAAAGAGATTAACAGTAATCCTTCAAGTGGTTTGGCTATGCGTTGGTTAATGGGTTAATTGGTGAGCTATGAGGTAAAGGGGAGGGTCAGATGCCTTGTCAATCAAAGAATGCCTTGTCAACCAACCAGAGGCAGCTTTGCAAACCCAGCAGCCTTGTCAACCAACCAGAAGCCGTTTGTCAATGCCAGCAGCCTTGTCAACCAATCAGAGGGAGCATTTTCACTCCCAGCAGTAGGTATAAAACCAGCAGGCCAATGGCCTGCGCTCAGGCCAATGGCCTGCGCTCAGGCCAATGGCCTGCGCGCTCCTTTCCCTCTGGATTTGACTTTTCCTCTTCTCTCCCCCCCCCCCCCCACCTAATCTCAGGTTTTTTGTTTTCTTTATTTCCTTTACCACTCTTTCCTTCTTTCACACTCTTCCAGATTGTGCAACGTTTCCTCTTTCCTTCCTGGTCCTTTTGTCTCCTGCTTTTACAGAGGTCAGCACAAAAGGAGGAGGAGGATTTCTATATGGTAAATGTTTCAAAGTGGGGACTTCATCTGTGGTATGTCACAAATGGGACCTGCACCCAATTGTTGCAGTGTGTTCTGCTGCTTCTGTTTAGAGTTCCAGCCAGCTCTTCCCTCCAAGTGCATTACACAAGCACGCACACACAGAGACACGGGGACGCCCCATTCCATAATGATAATTTTATTCTTTATACCCCACACAACTGACTGGGTTGCCCCAGCCGCTCTGGGCGGCATCCATCATGTATAAAAACATAATAAAACACTAGATGTTTTTAAAAAAACACCCTTCAGTGTACAAGATTGCCTTCAGACGGCTTGGGAGTCGGAGAACTCCATACCCCCCAACATTTCTCCTTTGAAAATAGGGACACCCTAAGGAAAAGAGATTAACAGTAATCCTTCAAGTGGTTTGGCTATGCGTTGGTTAATGGGTTAATTGGTGAGCTATGAGGTAAAGGGGAGGGTCAGATGCCTTGTCAATCAAAGAATGCCTTGTCAACCAACCAGAGGCAGCTTTGCAAACCCAGCAGCCTTGTCAACCAACCAGAAGCCGTTTGTCAATGCCAGCAGCCTTGTCAACCAATCAGAGGGAGCATTTTCACTCCCAGCAGTAGGTATAAAACCAGCAGGCCAATGGCCTGCGCTCAGGCCAATGGCCTGCGCTCTCCTTTCCCTCTGGATTTGACTTTTCCTCTTCTCTCCCCCCCCCCACCTAATCTCAGGTTTTTTGTTTTCTTTATTTCCTTTACCACTCTTTCCTTCTTTCACACTCTTCCAGATTGTGCAACGTTTCCTCTTTCCTTCCTGGTCCTTTTGTCTCCTGCTTTTACAGAGGTCAGCACAAAAGGAGGAGGAGGATTTCTATATGGTAAATGTTTCAAAGTGGGGACTTCATCTGTGGTATGTCACAAATGGGACCTGCACCCAATTGTTGCAGTGTGTTCTGCTGCTTCTGTTTAGAGTTCCAGCCAGCTCTTCCCTCCAAGTGCATTACACAAGCACGCACACACAGAGACACGGGGACGCCCCATTCCATAATGATAATTTTATTCTTTATACCCCACACAACTGACTGGGTTGCCCCAGCCGCTCTGGGCGGCATCCATCATGTATAAAAACATAATAAAACACTAGATGTTTTTAAAAAAACACCCTTCAGTGTACAAGATTGCCTTCAGACGGCTTGGGAGTCGGAGAACTCCATACCCCCCAACATTTCTCCTTTGAAAATAGGGACACCCTAAGGAAAAGAGATTAACAGTAATCCTTCAAGTGGTTTGGCTATGCGTTGGTTAATGGGTTAATTGGTGAGCTATGAGGTAAAGGGGAGGGTCAGATGCCTTGTCAATCAAAGAATGCCTTGTCAACCAACCAGAGGCAGCTTTGCAAACCCAGCAGCCTTGTCAACCAACCAGAAGCCGTTTGTCAATGCCAGCAGCCTTGTCAACCAATCAGAGGGAGCATTTTCACTCCCAGCAGTAGGTATAAAACCAGCAGGCCAATGGCCTGCGCTCAGGCCAATGGCCTGCGCGCTCCTTTCCCTCTGGATTTGACTTTTCCTCTTCTCTCCCCCCCCCCCACCTAATCTCAGGTTTTTTGTTTTCTTTATTTCCTTTACCACTCTTTCCTTCTTTCACACTCTTCCAGATTGTGCAACGTTTCCTCTTTCCTTCCTGGTCCTTTTGTCTCCTGCTTTTACAGAGGTCAGCACAAAAGGAGGAGGAGGATTTCTATATGGTAAATGTTTCAAAGTGGGGACTTCATCTGTGGTATGTCACAAATGGGACCTGCACCCAATTGTTGCAGTGTGTTCTGCTGCTTCTGTTTAGAGTTCCAGCCAGCTCTTCCCTCCAAGTGCATTACACAAGCACGCACACACAGAGACACGGGGACGCCCCATTCCATAATGATAATTTTATTCTTTATACCCCACACAACTGACTGGGTTGCCCCAGCCGCTCTGGGCGGCATCCATCATGTATAAAAACATAATAAAACACTAGATGTTTTTAAAAAAACACCCTTCAGTGTACAAGATTGCCTTCAGACGGCTTGGGAGTCGGAGAACTCCATACCCCCCAACATTTCTCCTTTGAAAATAGGGACACCCTAAGGAAAAGAGATTAACAGTAATCCTTCAAGTGGTTTGGCTATGCGTTGGTTAATGGGTTAATTGGTGAGCTATGAGGTAAAGGGGAGGGTCAGATGCCTTGTCAATCAAAGAATGCCTTGTCAACCAACCAGAGGCAGCTTTGCAAACCCAGCAGCCTTGTCAACCAACCAGAAGCCGTTTGTCAATG
This sequence comes from Podarcis muralis, assembly GCF_964188315.1. NCBI lineage: Eukaryota > Metazoa > Chordata > Lepidosauria > Squamata > Lacertidae > Podarcis > Podarcis muralis. The sequence continues at coordinate 13,184 of NW_027554726.1, forward strand.
CCAGCAGCCTTGTCAACCAATCAGAGGGAGCATTTTCACTCCCAGCAGTAGGTATAAAACCAGCAGGCCAATGGCCTGCGCTCAGGCCAATGGCCTGCGCGCTCCTTTCCCTCTGGATTTGACTTTTCCTCTTCTCTCCCCCCCCCCACCTAATCTCAGGTTTTTTGTTTTCTTTATTTCCTTTACCACTCTTTCCTTCTTTCACACTCTTCCAGATTGTGCAACGTTTCCTCTTTCCTTCCTGGTCCTTTTGTCTCCTGCTTTTACAGAGGTCAGCACAAAAGGAGGAGGAGGATTTCTATATGGTAAATGTTTCAAAGTGGGGACTTCATCTGTGGTATGTCACAAATGGGACCTGCACCCAATTGTTGCAGTGTGTTCTGCTGCTTCTGTTTAGAGTTCCAGCCAGCTCTTCCCTCCAAGTGCATTACACAAGCACGCACACACAGAGACACGGGGACGCCCCATTCCATAATGATAATTTTATTCTTTATACCCCACACAACTGACTGGGTTGCCCCAGCCGCTCTGGGCGGCATCCATCATGTATAAAAACATAATAAAACACTAGATGTTTTTAAAAAAACACCCTTCAGTGTACAAGATTGCCTTCAGACGGCTTGGGAGTCGGAGAACTCCATACCCCCCAACATTTCTCCTTTGAAAATAGGGACACCCTAAGGAAAAGAGATTAACAGTAATCCTTCAAGTGGTTTGGCTATGCGTTGGTTAATGGGTTAATTGGTGAGCTATGAGGTAAAGGGGAGGGTCAGATGCCTTGTCAATCAAAGAATGCCTTGTCAACCAACCAGAGGCAGCTTTGCAAACCCAGCAGCCTTGTCAACCAACCAGAAGCCGTTTGTCAATGCCAGCAGCCTTGTCAACCAATCAGAGGGAGCATTTTCACTCCCAGCAGTAGGTATAAAACCAGCAGGCCAATGGCCTGCGCTCAGGCCAATGGCCTGCGCTCAGGCCAATGGCCTGCGCTCAGGCCAATGGCCTGCGCGCTCCTTTCCCTCTGGATTTGACTTTTCCTCTTCTCTCCCCCCCCCCCACCTAATCTCAGGTTTTTTGTTTTCTTTATTTCCTTTACCACTCTTTCCTTCTTTCACACTCTTCCAGATTGTGCAACGTTTCCTCTTTCCTTCCTGGTCCTTTTGTCTCCTGCTTTTACAGAGGTCAGCACAAAAGGAGGAGGAGGATTTCTATATGGTAAATGTTTCAAAGTGGGGACTTCATCTGTGGTATGTCACAAATGGGACCTGCACCCAATTGTTGCAGTGTGTTCTGCTGCTTCTGTTTAGAGTTCCAGCCAGCTCTTCCCTCCAAGTGCATTACACAAGCACGCACACACAGAGACACGGGGACGCCCCATTCCATAATGATAATTTTATTCTTTATACCCCACACAACTGACTGGGTTGCCCCAGCCGCTCTGGGCGGCATCCATCATGTATAAAAACATAATAAAACACTAGATGTTTTTAAAAAAACACCCTTCAGTGTACAAGATTGCCTTCAGACGGCTTGGGAGTCGGAGAACTCCATACCCCCCAACATTTCTCCTTTGAAAATAGGGACACCCTAAGGAAAAGAGATTAACAGTAATCCTTCAAGTGGTTTGGCTATGCGTTGGTTAATGGGTTAATTGGTGAGCTATGAGGTAAAGGGGAGGGTCAGATGCCTTGTCAATCAAAGAATGCCTTGTCAACCAACCAGAGGCAGCTTTGCAAACCCAGCAGCCTTGTCAACCAACCAGAAGCCGTTTGTCAATGCCAGCAGCCTTGTCAACCAATCAGAGGGAGCATTTTCACTCCCAGCAGTAGGTATAAAACCAGCAGGCCCGGCCTGCGCTCAGGCCAATGGCCTGCGCGCTCCTTTCCCTCTGGATTTGACTTTTCCTCTTCTCTCCCCCCCCCCCACCTAATCTCAGGTTTTTTGTTTTCTTTATTTCCTTTACCACTCTTTCCTTCTTTCACACTCTTCCAGATTGTGCAACGTTTCCTCTTTCCTTCCTGGTCCTTTTGTCTCCTGCTTTTACAGAGGTCAGCACAAAAGGAGGAGGAGGATTTCTATATGGTAAATGTTTCAAAGTGGGGACTTCATCTGTGGTATGTCACAAATGGGACCTGCACCCAATTGTTGCAGTGTGTTCTGCTGCTTCTGTTTAGAGTTCCAGCCAGCTCTTCCCTCCAAGTGCATTACACAAGCACGCACACACAGAGACACGGGGACGCCCCATTCCATAATGATAATTTTATTCTTTATACCCCACACAACTGACTGGGTTGCCCCAGCCGCTCTGGGCGGCATCCATCATGTATAAAAACATAATAAAACACTAGATGTTTTTAAAAAAACACCCTTCAGTGTACAAGATTGCCTTCAGACGGCTTGGGAGTCGGAGAACTCCATACCCCCCAACATTTCTCCTTTGAAAATAGGGACACCCTAAGGAAAAGAGATTAACAGTAATCCTTCAAGTGGTTTGGCTATGCGTTGGTTAATGGGTTAATTGGTGAGCTATGAGGTAAAGGGGAGGGTCAGATGCCTTGTCAATCAAAGAATGCCTTGTCAACCAACCAGAGGCAGCTTTGCAAACCCAGCAGCCTTGTCAACCAACCAGAAGCCGTTTGTCAATGCCAGCAGCCTTGTCAACCAATCAGAGGGAGCATTTTCACTCCCAGCAGTAGGTATAAAACCAGCAGGCCCGGCCTGCGCTCAGGCCAATGGCCTGCGCTCAGGCCAATGGCCTGCGCTCAGGCCAATGGCCTGCGCTCAGGCCAATGGCCTGCGCTCAGGCCAATGGCCTGCGCTCAGGCCAATGGCCTGCGCTCAGGCCAATGGCCTGCGCTCAGGCCAATGGCCTGCGCTCAGGCCAATGGCCTGCGCTCAGGCCAATGGCCTGCGCTCAGGCCAATGGCCTGCGCTCAGGCCAATGGCCTGCGCTCAGGCCAATGGCCTGCGCTCAGGCCAATGGCCTGCGCTCAGGCCAATGGCCTGCGCTCAGGCCAATGGCCTGCGCTCAGGCCAATGGCCTGCGCTCAGGCCAATGGCCTGCGCTCAGGCCAATGGCCTGCGCGCTCCTTTCCCTCTGGATTTGACTTTTCCTCTTCTCTCCCCCCCCCCCCACCTAATCTCAGGTTTTTTGTTTTCTTTATTTCCTTTACCACTCTTTCCTTCTTTCACACTCTTCCAGATTGTGCAACGTTTCCTCTTTCCTTCCTGGTCCTTTTGTCTCCTGCTTTTACAGAGGTCAGCACAAAAGGAGGAGGAGGATTTCTATATGGTAAATGTTTCAAAGTGGGGACTTCATCTGTGGTATGTCACAAATGGGACCTGCACCCAATTGTTGCAGTGTGTTCTGCTGCTTCTGTTTAGAGTTCCAGCCAGCTCTTCCCTCCAAGTGCATTACACAAGCACGCACACACAGAGACACGGGGACGCCCCATTCCATAATGATAATTTTATTCTTTATACCCCACACAACTGACTGGGTTGCCCCAGCCGCTCTGGGCGGCATCCATCATGTATAAAAACATAATAAAACACTAGATGTTTTTAAAAAAACACCCTTCAGTGTACAAGATTGCCTTCAGACGGCTTGGGAGTCGGAGAACTCCATACCCCCCAACATTTCTCCTTTGAAAATAGGGACACCCTAAGGAAAAGAGATTAACAGTAATCCTTCAAGTGGTTTGGCTATGCGTTGGTTAATGGGTTAATTGGTGAGCTATGAGGTAAAGGGGAGGGTCAGATGCCTTGTCAATCAAAGAATGCCTTGTCAACCAACCAGAGGCAGCTTTGCAAACCCAGCAGCCTTGTCAACCAACCAGAAGCCGTTTGTCAATGCCAGCAGCCTTGTCAACCAATCAGAGGGAGCATTTTCACTCCCAGCAGTAGGTATAAAACCAGCAGGCCCGGCCTGCGCTCAGGCCAATGGCCTGCGCTCAGGCCAATGGCCTGCGCTCAGGCCAATGGCCTGCGCTCAGGCCAATGGCCTGCGCTCAGGCCAATGGCCTGCGCTCAGGCCAATGGCCTGCGCTCAGGCCAATGGCCTGCGCTCAGGCCAATGGCCTGCGCTCAGGCCAATGGCCTGCGCTCAGGCCAATGGCCTGCGCTCAGGCCAATGGCCTGCGCTCAGGCCAATGGCCTGCGCTCAGGCCAATGGCCTGCGCTCAGGCCAATGGCCTGCGCTCAGGCCAATGGCCTGCGCTCAGGCCAATGGCCTGCGCTCAGGCCAATGGCCTGCGCTCAGGCCAATGGCCTGCGCTCAGGCCAATGGCCTGCGCTCAGGCCAATGGCCTGCGCTCAGGCCAATGGCCTGCGCGCTCCTTTCCCTCTGGATTTGACTTTTCCTCTTCTCTCCCCCCCCCCCCACCTAATCTCAGGTTTTTTGTTTTCTTTATTTCCTTTACCACTCTTTCCTTCTTTCACACTCTTCCAGATTGTGCAACGTTTCCTCTTTCCTTCCTGGTCCTTTTGTCTCCTGCTTTTACAGAGGTCAGCACAAAAGGAGGAGGAGGATTTCTATATGGTAAATGTTTCAAAGTGGGGACTTCATCTGTGGTATGTCACAAATGGGACCTGCACCCAATTGTTGCAGTGTGTTCTGCTGCTTCTGTTTAGAGTTCCAGCCAGCTCTTCCCTCCAAGTGCATTACACAAGCACGCACACACAGAGACACGGGGACGCCCCATTCCATAATGATAATTTTATTCTTTATACCCCACACAACTGACTGGGTTGCCCCAGCCGCTCTGGGCGGCATCCATCATGTATAAAAACATAATAAAACACTAGATGTTTTTTAAAAAACACCCTTCAGTGTACAAGATTGCCTTCAGACGGCTTGGGAGTCGGAGAACTCCATACCCCCCAACATTTCTCCTTTGAAAATAGGGACACCCTAAGGAAAAGAGATTAACAGTAATCCTTCAAGTGGTTTGGCTATGCGTTGGTTAATGGGTTAATTGGTGAGCTATGAGGTAAAGGGGAGGGTCAGATGCCTTGTCAATCAAAGAATGCCTTGTCAACCAACCAGAGGCAGCTTTGCAAACCCAGCAGCCTTGTCAACCAACCAGAAGCCGTTTGTCAATGCCAGCAGCCTTGTCAACCAATCAGAGGGAGCATTTTCACTCCCAGCAGTAGGTATAAAACCAGCAGGCCCGGCCTGCGCTCAGGCCAATGGCCTGCGCTCAGGCCAATGGCCTGCGCTCAGGCCAATGGCCTGCGCTCAGGCCAATGGCCTGCGCTCAGGCCAATGGCCTGCGCTCAGGCCAATGGCCTGCGCTCAGGCCAATGGCCTGCGCTCAGGCCAATGGCCTGCGCTCAGGCCAATGGCCTGCGCTCAGGCCAATGGCCTGCGCTCAGGCCAATGGCCTGCGCTCAGGCCAATGGCCTGCGCTCAGGCCAATGGCCTGCGCTCAGGCCAATGGCCTGCGCTCAGGCCAATGGCCTGCGCTCAGGCCAATGGCCTGCGCTCAGGCCAATGGCCTGCGCTCAGGCCAATGGCCTGCGCTCAGGCCAATGGCCTGCGCTCAGGCCAATGGCCTGCGCTCAGGCCAATGGCCTGCGCTCAGGCCAATGGCCTGCGCGCTCCTTTCCCTCTGGATTTGACTTTTCCTCTTCTCTCCCCCCCCCCACCTAATCTCAGGTTTTTTGTTTTCTTTATTTCCTTTACCACTCTTTCCTTCTTTCACACTCTTCCAGATTGTGCAACGTTTCCTCTTTCCTTCCTGGTCCTTTTGTCTCCTGCTTTTACAGAGGTCAGCACAAAAGGAGGAGGAGGATTTCTATATGGTAAATGTTTCAAAGTGGGGACTTCATCTGTGGTATGTCACAAATGGGACCTGCACCCAATTGTTGCAGTGTGTTCTGCTGCTTCTGTTTAGAGTTCCAGCCAGCTCTTCCCTCCAAGTGCATTACACAAGCACGCACACACAGAGACACGGGGACGCCCCATTCCATAATGATAATTTTATTCTTTATACCCCACACAACTGACTGGGTTGCCCCAGCCGCTCTGGGCGGCATCCATCATGTATAAAAACATAATAAAACACTAGATGTTTTTAAAAAAACACCCTTCAGTGTACAAGATTGCCTTCAGACGGCTTGGGAGTCGGAGAACTCCATACCCCCCAACATTTCTCCTTTGAAAATAGGGACACCCTAAGGAAAAGAGATTAACAGTAATCCTTCAAGTGGTTTGGCTATGCGTTGGTTAATGGGTTAATTGGTGAGCTATGAGGTAAAGGGGAGGGTCAGATGCCTTGTCAATCAAAGAATGCCTTGTCAACCAACCAGAGGCAGCTTTGCAAACCCAGCAGCCTTGTCAACCAACCAGAAGCCGTTTGTCAATGCCAGCAGCCTTGTCAACCAATCAGAGGGAGCATTTTCACTCCCAGCAGTAGGTATAAAACCAGCAGGCCCGGCCTGCGCTCAGGCCAATGGCCTGCGCTCAGGCCAATGGCCTGCGCTCAGGCCAATGGCCTGCGCTCAGGCCAATGGCCTGCGCTCAGGCCAATGGCCTGCGCTCAGGCCAATGGCCTGCGCTCAGGCCAATGGCCTGCGCTCAGGCCAATGGCCTGCGCTCAGGCCAATGGCCTGCGCTCAGGCCAATGGCCTGCGCTCAGGCCAATGGCCTGCGCTCAGGCCAATGGCCTGCGCTCAGGCCAATGGCCTGCGCTCAGGCCAATGGCCTGCGCTCAGGCCAATGGCCTGCGCTCAGGCCAATGGCCTGCGCTCAGGCCAATGGCCTGCGCTCAGGCCAATGGCCTGCGCTCAGGCCAATGGCCTGCGCTCAGGCCAATGGCCTGCGCTCAGGCCAATGGCCTGCGCTCAGGCCAATGGCCTGCGCTCAGGCCAATGGCCTGCGCTCAGGCCAATGGCCTGCGCTCAGGCCAATGGCCTGCGCTCAGGCCAATGGCCTGCGCTCAGGCCAATGGCCTGCGCTCTCCTTTCCCTCTGGATTTGACTTTTCCTCTTCTCTCCCCCCCCCCCCCACCTAATCTCAGGTTTTTTGTTTTCTTTATTTCCTTTACCACTCTTTCCTTCTTTCACACTCTTCCAGATTGTGCAACGTTTCCTCTTTCCTTCCTGGTCCTTTTGTCTCCTGCTTTTACAGAGGTCAGCACAAAAGGAGGAGGAGGATTTCTATATGGTAAATGTTTCAAAGTGGGGACTTCATCTGTGGTATGTCACAAATGGGACCTGCACCCAATTGTTGCAGTGTGTTCTGCTGCTTCTGTTTAGAGTTCCAGCCAGCTCTTCCCTCCAAGTGCATTACACAAGCACGCACACACAGAGACACGGGGACGCCCCATTCCATAATGATAATTTTATTCTTTATACCCCACACAACTGACTGGGTTGCCCCAGCCGCTCTGGGCGGCATCCATCATGTATAAAAACATAATAAAACACTAGATGTTTTTTAAAAAACACCCTTCAGTGTACAAGATTGCCTTCAGACGGCTTGGGAGTCGGAGAACTCCATACCCCCCAACATTTCTCCTTTGAAAATAGGGACACCCTAAGGAAAAGAGATTAACAGTAATCCTTCAAGTGGTTTGGCTATGCGTTGGTTAATGGGTTAATTGGTGAGCTATGAGGTAAAGGGGAGGGTCAGATGCCTTGTCAATCAAAGAATGCCTTGTCAACCAACCAGAGGCAGCTTTGCAAACCCAGCAGCCTTGTCAACCAACCAGAAGCCGTTTGTCAATGCCAGCAGCCTTGTCAACCAATCAGAGGGAGCATTTTCACTCCCAGCAGTAGGTATAAAACCAGCAGGCCAATGGCCTGCGCTCAGGCCAATGGCCTGCGCTCTCCTTTCCCTCTGGATTTGACTTTTCCTCTTCTCTCCCCCCCCCCACCTAATCTCAGGTTTTTTGTTTTCTTTATTTCCTTTACCACTCTTTCCTTCTTTCACACTCTTCCAGATTGTGCAACGTTTCCTCTTTCCTTCCTGGTCCTTTTGTCTCCTGCTTTTACAGAGGTCAGCACAAAAGGAGGAGGAGGATTTCTATATGGTAAATGTTTCAAAGTGGGGACTTCATCTGTGGTATGTCACAAATGGGACCTGCACCCAATTGTTGCAGTGTGTTCTGCTGCTTCTGTTTAGAGTTCCAGCCAGCTCTTCCCTCCAAGTGCATTACACAAGCACGCACACACAGAGACACGGGGACGCCCCATTCCATAATGATAATTTTATTCTTTATACCCCACACAACTGACTGGGTTGCCCCAGCCGCTCTGGGCGGCATCCATCATGTATAAAAACATAATAAAACACTAGATGTTTTTAAAAAAACACCCTTCAGTGTACAAGATTGCCTTCAGACGGCTTGGGAGTCGGAGAACTCCATACCCCCCAACATTTCTCCTTTGAAAATAGGGACACCCTAAGGAAAAGAGATTAACAGTAATCCTTCAAGTGGTTTGGCTATGCGTTGGTTAATGGGTTAATTGGTGAGCTATGAGGTAAAGGGGAGGGTCAGATGCCTTGTCAATCAAAGAATGCCTTGTCAACCAACCAGAGGCAGCTTTGCAAACCCAGCAGCCTTGTCAACCAACCAGAAGCCGTTTGTCAATGCCAGCAGCCTTGTCAACCAATCAGAGGGAGCATTTTCACTCCCAGCAGTAGGTATAAAACCAGCAGGCCCGGCCTGCGCTCAGGCCAATGGCCTGCGCTCAGGCCAATGGCCTGCGCTCAGGCCAATGGCCTGCGCTCAGGCCAATGGCCTGCGCTCAGGCCAATGGCCTGCGCTCAGGCCAATGGCCTGCGCTCAGGCCAATGGCCTGCGCTCAGGCCAATGGCCTGCGCTCAGGCCAATGGCCTGCGCTCAGGCCAATGGCCTGCGCTCAGGCCAATGGCCTGCGCTCAGGCCAATGGCCTGCGCTCAGGCCAATGGCCTGCGCTCAGGCCAATGGCCTGCGCTCAGGCCAATGGCCTGCGCTCAGGCCAATGGCCTGCGCTCAGGCCAATGGCCTGCGCTCAGGCCAATGGCCTGCGCTCAGGCCAATGGCCTGCGCTCAGGCCAATGGCCTGCGCTCAGGCCAATGGCCTGCGCTCAGGCCAATGGCCTGCGCTCAGGCCAATGGCCTGCGCTCAGGCCAATGGCCTGCGCTCAGGCCAATGGCCTGCGCTCAGGCCAATGGCCTGCGCGCTCCTTTCCCTCTGGATTTGACTTTTCCTCTTCTCTCCCCCCCCCCCCACCTAATCTCAGGTTTTTTGTTTTCTTTATTTCCTTTACCACTCTTTCCTTCTTTCACACTCTTCCAGATTGTGCAACGTTTCCTCTTTCCTTCCTGGTCCTTTTGTCTCCTGCTTTTACAGAGGTCAGCACAAAAGGAGGAGGAGGATTTCTATATGGTAAATGTTTCAAAGTGGGGACTTCATCTGTGGTATGTCACAAATGGGACCTGCACCCAATTGTTGCAGTGTGTTCTGCTGCTTCTGTTTAGAGTTCCAGCCAGCTCTTCCCTCCAAGTGCATTACACAAGCACGCACACACAGAGACACGGGGACGCCCCATTCCATAATGATAATTTTATTCTTTATACCCCACACAACTGACTGGGTTGCCCCAGCCGCTCTGGGCGGCATCCATCATGTATAAAAACATAATAAAACACTAGATGTTTTTAAAAAAACACCCTTCAGTGTACAAGATTGCCTTCAGACGGCTTGGGAGTCGGAGAACTCCATACCCCCCAACATTTCTCCTTTGAAAATAGGGACACCCTAAGGAAAAGAGATTAACAGTAATCCTTCAAGTGGTTTGGCTATGCGTTGGTTAATGGGTTAATTGGTGAGCTATGAGGTAAAGGGGAGGGTCAGATGCCTTGTCAATCAAAGAATGCCTTGTCAACCAACCAGAGGCAGCTTTGCAAACCCAGCAGCCTTGTCAACCAACCAGAAGCCGTTTGTCAATGCCAGCAGCCTTGTCAACCAATCAGAGGGAGCATTTTCACTCCCAGCAGTAGGTATAAAACCAGCAGGCCAATGGCCTGCGCTCAGGCCAATGGCCTGCGCGCTCCTTTCCCTCTGGATTTGACTTTTCCTCTTCTCTCCCCCCCCCCACCTAATCTCAGGTTTTTTGTTTTCTTTATTTCCTTTACCACTCTTTCCTTCTTTCACACTCTTCCAGATTGTGCAACGTTTCCTCTTTCCTTCCTGGTCCTTTTGTCTCCTGCTTTTACAGAGGTCAGCACAAAAGGAGGAGGAGGATTTCTATATGGTAAATGTTTCAAAGTGGGGACTTCATCTGTGGTATGTCACAAATGGGACCTGCACCCAATTGTTGCAGTGTGTTCTGCTGCTTCTGTTTAGAGTTCCAGCCAGCTCTTCCCTCCAAGTGCATTACACAAGCACGCACACACAGAGACACGGGGACGCCCCATTCCATAATGATAATTTTATTCTTTATACCCCACACAACTGACTGGGTTGCCCCAGCCGCTCTGGGCGGCATCCATCATGTATAAAAACATAATAAAACACTAGATGTTTTTAAAAAAACACCCTTCAGTGTACAAGATTGCCTTCAGACGGCTTGGGAGTCGGAGAACTCCATACCCCCCAACATTTCTCCTTTGAAAATAGGGACACCCTAAGGAAAAGAGATTAACAGTAATCCTTCAAGTGGTTTGGCTATGCGTTGGTTAATGGGTTAATTGGTGAGCTATGAGGTAAAGGGGAGGGTCAGATGCCTTGTCAATCAAAGAATGCCTTGTCAACCAACCAGAGGCAGCTTTGCAAACCCAGCAGCCTTGTCAACCAACCAGAAGCCGTTTGTCAATGCCAGCAGCCTTGTCAACCAATCAGAGGGAGCATTTTCACTCCCAGCAGTAGGTATAAAACCAGCAGGCCAATGGCCTGCGCGCTCCTTTCCCTCTGGATTTGACTTTTCCTCTTCTCTCCCCCCCCCCACCTAATCTCAGGTTTTTTGTTTTCTTTATTTCCTTTACCACTCTTTCCTTCTTTCACACTCTTCCAGATTGTGCAACGTTTCCTCTTTCCTTCCTGGTCCTTTTGTCTCCTGCTTTTACAGAGGTCAGCACAAAAGGAGGAGGAGGATTTCTATATGGTAAATGTTTCAAAGTGGGGACTTCATCTGTGGTATGTCACAAATGGGACCTGCACCCAATTGTTGCAGTGTGTTCTGCTGCTTCTGTTTAGAGTTCCAGCCAGCTCTTCCCTCCAAGTGCATTACACAAGCACGCACACACAGAGACACGGGGACGCCCCATTTCATAATGATAATTTTATTCTTTATACCCCACACAACTGACTGGGTTGCCCCAGCCGCTCTGGGCGGCATCCATCATGTATAAAAACATAATAAAACACTAGATGTTTTTAAAAAAACACCCTTCAGTGTACAAGATTGCCTTCAGACGGCTTGGGAGTCGGAGAACTCCATACCCCCCAACATTTCTCCTTTGAAAATAGGGACACCCTAAGGAAAAGAGATTAACAGTAATCCTTCAAGTGGTTTGGCTATGCGTTGGTTAATGGGTTAATTGGTGAGCTATGAGGTAAAGGGGAGGGTCAGATGCCTTGTCAATCAAAGAATGCCTTGTCAACCAACCAGAGGCAGCTTTGCAAACCCAGCAGCCTTGTCAACCAACCAGAAGCCGTTTGTCAATGCCAGCAGCCTTGTCAACCAATCAGAGGGAGCATTTTCACTCCCAGCAGTAGGTATAAAACCAGCAGGCCCGGCCTGCGCTCAGGCCAATGGCCTGCGCTCAGGCCAATGGCCTGCGCTCAGGCCAATGGCCTGCGCTCAGGCCAATGGCCTGCGCTCAGGCCAATGGCCTGCGCTCAGGCCAATGGCCTGCGCTCAGGCCAATGGCCTGCGCTCAGGCCAATGGCCTGCGCTCAGGCCAATGGCCTGCGCTCAGGCCAATGGCCTGCGCTCAGGCCAATGGCCTGCGCTCAGGCCAATGGCCTGCGCTCAGGCCAATGGCCTGCGCTCAGGCCAATGGCCTGCGCTCAGGCCAATGGCCTGCGCTCAGGCCAATGGCCTGCGCTCAGGCCAATGGCCTGCGCTCAGGCCAATGGCCTGCGCTCAGGCCAATGGCCTGCGCGCTCCTTTCCCTCTGGATTTGACTTTTCCTCTTCTCTCCCCCCCCCCCACCTAATCTCAGGTTTTTTGTTTTCTTTATTTCCTTTACCACTCTTTCCTTCTTTCACACTCTTCCAGATTGTGCAACGTTTCCTCTTTCCTTCCTGGTCCTTTTGTCTCCTGCTTTTACAGAGGTCAGCACAAAAGGAGGAGGAGGATTTCTATATGGTAAATGTTTCAAAGTGGGGACTTCATCTGTGGTATGTCACAAATGGGACCTGCACCCAATTGTTGCAGTGTGTTCTGCTGCTTCTGTTTAGAGTTCCAGCCAGCTCTTCCCTCCAAGTGCATTACACAAGCACGCACACACAGAGACACGGGGACGCCCCATTCCATAATGATAATTTTATTCTTTATACCCCACACAACTGACTGGGTTGCCCCAGCCGCTCTGGGCGGCATCCATCATGTATAAAAACATAATAAAACACTAGATGTTTTTAAAAAAACACCCTTCAGTGTACAAGATTGCCTTCAGACGGCTTGGGAGTCGGAGAACTCCATACCCCCCAACATTTCTCCTTTGAAAATAGGGACACCCTAAGGAAAAGAGATTAACAGTAATCCTTCAAGTGGTTTGGCTATGCGTTGGTTAATGGGTTAATTGGTGAGCTATGAGGTAAAGGGGAGGGTCAGATGCCTTGTCAATCAAAGAATGCCTTGTCAACCAACCAGAGGCAGCTTTGCAAACCCAGCAGCCTTGTCAACCAACCAGAAGCCGTTTGTCAATGCCAGCAGCCTTGTCAACCAATCAGAGGGAGCATTTTCACTCCCAGCAGTAGGTATAAAACCAGCAGGCCAATGGCCTGCGCTCAGGCCAATGGCCTGCGCGCTCCTTTCCCTCTGGATTTGACTTTTCCTCTTCTCTCCCCCCCCCCACCTAATCTCAGGTTTTTTGTTTTCTTTATTTCCTTTACCACTCTTTCCTTCTTTCACACTCTTCCAGATTGTGCAACGTTTCCTCTTTCCTTCCTGGTCCTTTTGTCTCCTGCTTTTACAGAGGTCAGCACAAAAGGAGGAGGAGGATTTCTATATGGTAAATGTTTCAAAGTGGGGACTTCATCTGTGGTATGTCACAAATGGGACCTGCACCCAATTGTTGCAGTGTGTTCTGCTGCTTCTGTTTAGAGTTCCAGCCAGCTCTTCCCTCCAAGTGCATTACACAAGCACGCACACACAGAGACACGGGGACGCCCCATTCCATAATGATAATTTTATTCTTTATACCCCACACAACTGACTGGGTTGCCCCAGCCGCTCTGGGCGGCATCCATCATGTATAAAAACATAATAAAACACTAGATGTTTTTAAAAAAACACCCTTCAGTGTACAAGATTGCCTTCAGACGGCTTGGGAGTCGGAGAACTCCATACCCCCCAACATTTCTCCTTTGAAAATAGGGACACCCTAAGGAAAAGAGATTAACAGTAATCCTTCAAGTGGTTTGGCTATGCGTTGGTTAATGGGTTAATTGGTGAGCTATGAGGTAAAGGGGAGGGTCAGATGCCTTGTCAATCAAAGAATGCCTTGTCAACCAACCAGAGGCAGCTTTGCAAACCCAGCAGCCTTGTCAACCAACCAGAAGCCGTTTGTCAATGCCAGCAGCCTTGTCAACCAATCAGAGGGAGCATTTTCACTCCCAGCAGTAGGTATAAAACCAGCAGGCCAATGGCCTGCGCTCAGGCCAATGGCCTGCGCGCTCCTTTCCCTCTGGATTTGACTTTTCCTCTTCTCTCCCCCCCCCCACCTAATCTCAGGTTTTTTGTTTTCTTTATTTCCTTTACCACTCTTTCCTTCTTTCACACTCTTCCAGATTGTGCAACGTTTCCTCTTTCCTTCCTGGTCCTTTTGTCTCCTGCTTTTACAGAGGTCAGCACAAAAGGAGGAGGAGGATTTCTATATGGTAAATGTTTCAAAGTGGGGACTTCATCTGTGGTATGTCACAAATGGGACCTGCACCCAATTGTTGCAGTGTGTTCTGCTGCTTCTGTTTAGAGTTCCAGCCAGCTCTTCCCTCCAAGTGCATTACACAAGCACGCACACACAGAGACACGGGGACGCCCCATTCCATAATGATAATTTTATTCTTTATACCCCACACAACTGACTGGGTTGCCCCAGCCGCTCTGGGCGGCATCCATCATGTATAAAAACATAATAAAACACTAGATGTTTTTAAAAAAACACCCTTCAGTGTACAAGATTGCCTTCAGACGGCTTGGGAGTCGGAGAACTCCATACCCCCCAACATTTCTCCTTTGAAAATAGGGACACCCTAAGGAAAAGAGATTAACAGTAATCCTTCAAGTGGTTTGGCTATGCGTTGGTTAATGGGTTAATTGGTGAGCTATGAGGTAAAGGGGAGGGTCAGATGCCTTGTCAATCAAAGAATGCCTTGTCAACCAACCAGAGGCAGCTTTGCAAACCCAGCAGCCTTGTCAACCAACCAGAAGCCGTTTGTCAATGCCAGCAGCCTTGTCAACCAATCAGAGGGAGCATTTTCACTCCCAGCAGTAGGTATAAAACCAGCAGGCCCGGCCTGCGCTCAGGCCAATGGCCTGCGCTCAGGCCAATGGCCTGCGCTCAGGCCAATGGCCTGCGCTCAGGCCAATGGCCTGCGCTCAGGCCAATGGCCTGCGCTCAGGCCAATGGCCTGCGCTCAGGCCAATGGCCTGCGCTCAGGCCAATGGCCTGCGCTCAGGCCAATGGCCTGCGCTCAGGCCAATGGCCTGCGCTCAGGCCAATGGCCTGCGCTCAGGCCAATGGCCTGCGCTCAGGCCAATGGCCTGCGCTCAGGCCAATGGCCTGCGCTCAGGCCAATGGCCTGCGCTCAGGCCAATGGCCTGCGCTCAGGCCAATGGCCTGCGCTCAGGCCAATGGCCTGCGCTCAGGCCAATGGCCTGCGCTCAGGCCAATGGCCTGCGCTCAGGCCAATGGCCTGCGCTCTCCTTTCCCTCTGGATTTGACTTTTCCTCTTCTCTCCCCCCCCCCCCACCTAATCTCAGGTTTTTGTTTTCTTTATTTCCTTTACCACTCTTTCCTTCTTTCACACTCTTCCAGATTGTGCAACGTTTCCTCTTTCCTTCCTGGTCCTTTTGTCTCCTGCTTTTACAGAGGTCAGCACAAAAGGAGGAGGAGGATTTCTATATGGTAAATGTTTCAAAGTGGGGACTTCATCTGTGGTATGTCACAAATGGGACCTGCACCCAATTGTTGCAGTGTGTTCTGCTGCTTCTGTTTAGAGTTCCAGCCAGCTCTTCCCTCCAAGTGCATTACACAAGCACGCACACACAGAGACACGGGGACGCCCCATTCCATAATGATAATTTTATTCTTTATACCCCACACAACTGACTGGGTTGCCCCAGCCGCTCTGGGCGGCATCCATCATGTATAAAAACATAATAAAACACTAGATGTTTTTAAAAAAACACCCTTCAGTGTACAAGATTGCCTTCAGACGGCTTGGGAGTCGGAGAACTCCATACCCCCCAACATTTCTCCTTTGAAAATAGGGACACCCTAAGGAAAAGAGATTAACAGTAATCCTTCAAGTGGTTTGGCTATGCGTTGGTTAATGGGTTAATTGGTGAGCTATGAGGTAAAGGGGAGGGTCAGATGCCTTGTCAATCAAAGAATGCCTTGTCAACCAACCAGAGGCAGCTTTGCAAACCCAGCAGCCTTGTCAACCAACCAGAAGCCGTTTGTCAATGCCAGCAGCCTTGTCAACCAATCAGAGGGAGCATTTTCACTCCCAGCAGTAGGTATAAAACCAGCAGGCCAATGGCCTGCGCTCAGGCCAATGGCCTGCGCGCTCCTTTCCCTCTGGATTTGACTTTTCCTCTTCTCTCCCCCCCCCCCACCTAATCTCAGGTTTTTTGTTTTCTTTATTTCCTTTACCACTCTTTCCTTCTTTCACACTCTTCCAGATTGTGCAACGTTTCCTCTTTCCTTCCTGGTCCTTTTGTCTCCTGCTTTTACAGAGGTCAGCACAAAAGGAGGAGGAGGATTTCTATATGGTAAATGTTTCAAAGTGGGGACTTCATCTGTGGTATGTCACAAATGGGACCTGCACCCAATTGTTGCAGTGTGTTCTGCTGCTTCTGTTTAGAGTTCCAGCCAGCTCTTCCCTCCAAGTGCATTACACAAGCACGCACACACAGAGACACGGGGACGCCCCATTCCATAATGATAATTTTATTCTTTATACCCCACACAACTGACTGGGTTGCCCCAGCCGCTCTGGGCGGCATCCATCATGTATAAAAACATAATAAAACACTAGATGTTTTTAAAAAAACACCCTTCAGTGTACAAGATTGCCTTCAGACGGCTTGGGAGTCGGAGAACTCCATACCCCCCAACATTTCTCCTTTGAAAATAGGGACACCCTAAGGAAAAGAGATTAACAGTAATCCTTCAAGTGGTTTGGCTATGCGTTGGTTAATGGGTTAATTGGTGAGCTATGAGGTAAAGGGGAGGGTCAGATGCCTTGTCAATCAAAGAATGCCTTGTCAACCAACCAGAGGCAGCTTTGCAAACCCAGCAGCCTTGTCAACCAACCAGAAGCCGTTTGTCAATGCCAGCAGCCTTGTCAACCAATCAGAGGGAGCATTTTCACTCCCAGCAGTAGGTATAAAACCAGCAGGCCCGGCCTGCGCTCAGGCCAATGGCCTGCGCTCAGGCCAATGGCCTGCGCTCAGGCCAATGGCCTGCGCTCAGGCCAATGGCCTGCGCTCAGGCCAATGGCCTGCGCTCAGGCCAATGGCCTGCGCTCAGGCCAATGGCCTGCGCTCAGGCCAATGGCCTGCGCTCAGGCCAATGGCCTGCGCTCAGGCCAATGGCCTGCGCTCAGGCCAATGGCCTGCGCTCAGGCCAATGGCCTGCGCTCAGGCCAATGGCCTGCGCTCAGGCCAATGGCCTGCGCTCAGGCCAATGGCCTGCGCTCAGGCCAATGGCCTGCGCTCAGGCCAATGGCCTGCGCTCAGGCCAATGGCCTGCGCTCAGGCCAATGGCCTGCGCTCAGGCCAATGGCCTGCGCTCAGGCCAATGGCCTGCGCTCAGGCCAATGGCCTGCGCGCTCCTTTCCCTCTGGATTTGACTTTTCCTCTTCTCTCCCCCCCCCCCCACCTAATCTCAGGTTTTTTGTTTTCTTTATTTCCTTTACCACTCTTTCCTTCTTTCACACTCTTCCAGATTGTGCAACGTTTCCTCTTTCCTTCCTGGTCCTTTTGTCTCCTGCTTTTACAGAGGTCAGCACAAAAGGAGGAGGAGGATTTCTATATGGTAAATGTTTCAAAGTGGGGACTTCATCTGTGGTATGTCACAAATGGGACCTGCACCCAATTGTTGCAGTGTGTTCTGCTGCTTCTGTTTAGAGTTCCAGCCAGCTCTTCCCTCCAAGTGCATTACACAAGCACGCACACACAGAGACACGGGGACGCCCCATTCCATAATGATAATTTTATTCTTTATACCCCACACAACTGACTGGGTTGCCCCAGCCGCTCTGGGCGGCATCCATCATGTATAAAAACATAATAAAACACTAGATGTTTTTAAAAAAACACCCTTCAGTGTACAAGATTGCCTTCAGACGGCTTGGGAGTCGGAGAACTCCATACCCCCCAACATTTCTCCTTTGAAAATAGGGACACCCTAAGGAAAAGAGATTAACAGTAATCCTTCAAGTGGTTTGGCTATGCGTTGGTTAATGGGTTAATTGGTGAGCTATGAGGTAAAGGGGAGGGTCAGATGCCTTGTCAATCAAAGAATGCCTTGTCAACCAACCAGAGGCAGCTTTGCAAACCCAGCAGCCTTGTCAACCAACCAGAAGCCGTTTGTCAATGCCAGCAGCCTTGTCAACCAATCAGAGGGAGCATTTTCACTCCCAGCAGTAGGTATAAAACCAGCAGGCCCGGCCTGCGCTCAGGCCAATGGCCTGCGCTCAGGCCAATGGCCTGCGCTCAGGCCAATGGCCTGCGCTCAGGCCAATGGCCTGCGCTCAGGCCAATGGCCTGCGCTCAGGCCAATGGCCTGCGCTCAGGCCAATGGCCTGCGCTCAGGCCAATGGCCTGCGCTCAGGCCAATGGCCTGCGCTCAGGCCAATGGCCTGCGCTCAGGCCAATGGCCTGCGCTCAGGCCAATGGCCTGCGCTCAGGCCAATGGCCTGCGCTCAGGCCAATGGCCTGCGCTCAGGCCAATGGCCTGCGCTCAGGCCAATGGCCTGCGCTCAGGCCAATGGCCTGCGCGCTCCTTTCCCTCTGGATTTGACTTTTCCTCTTCTCTCCCCCCCCCCCACCTAATCTCAGGTTTTTTGTTTTCTTTATTTCCTTTACCACTCTTTCCTTCTTTCACACTCTTCCAGATTGTGCAACGTTTCCTCTTTCCTTCCTGGTCCTTTTGTCTCCTGCTTTTACAGAGGTCAGCACAAAAGGAGGAGGAGGATTTCTATATGGTAAATGTTTCAAAGTGGGGACTTCATCTGTGGTATGTCACAAATGGGACCTGCACCCAATTGTTGCAGTGTGTTCTGCTGCTTCTGTTTAGAGTTCCAGCCAGCTCTTCCCTCCAAGTGCATTACACAAGCACGCACACACAGAGACACGGGGACGCCCCATTCCATAATGATAATTTTATTCTTTATACCCCACACAACTGACTGGGTTGCCCCAGCCGCTCTGGGCGGCATCCATCATGTATAAAAACATAATAAAACACTAGATGTTTTTAAAAAAACACCCTTCAGTGTACAAGATTGCCTTCAGACGGCTTGGGAGTCGGAGAACTCCATACCCCCCAACATTTCTCCTTTGAAAATAGGGACACCCTAAGGAAAAGAGATTAACAGTAATCCTTCAAGTGGTTTGGCTATGCGTTGGTTAATGGGTTAATTGGTGAGCTATGAGGTAAAGGGGAGGGTCAGATGCCTTGTCAATCAAAGAATGCCTTGTCAACCAACCAGAGGCAGCTTTGCAAACCCAGCAGCCTTGTCAACCAACCAGAAGCCGTTTGTCAATGCCAGCAGCCTTGTCAACCAATCAGAGGGAGCATTTTCACTCCCAGCAGTAGGTATAAAACCAGCAGGCCAATGGCCTGCGCTCAGGCCAATGGCCTGCGCTCAGGCCAATGGCCTGCGCTCAGGCCAATGGCCTGCGCGCTCCTTTCCCTCTGGATTTGACTTTTCCTCTTCTCTCCCCCCCCCCCCACCTAATCTCAGGTTTTTTGTTTTCTTTATTTCCTTTACCACTCTTTCCTTCTTTCACACTCTTCCAGATTGTGCAACGTTTCCTCTTTCCTTCCTGGTCCTTTTGTCTCCTGCTTTTACAGAGGTCAGCACAAAAGGAGGAGGAGGATTTCTATATGGTAAATGTTTCAAAGTGGGGACTTCATCTGTGGTATGTCACAAATGGGACCTGCACCCAATTGTTGCAGTGTGTTCTGCTGCTTCTGTTTAGAGTTCCAGCCAGCTCTTCCCTCCAAGTGCATTACACAAGCACGCACACACAGAGACACGGGGACGCCCCATTCCATAATGATAATTTTATTCTTTATACCCCACACAACTGACTGGGTTGCCCCAGCCGCTCTGGGCGGCATCCATCATGTATAAAAACATAATAAAACACTAGATGTTTTTAAAAAAACACCCTTCAGTGTACAAGATTGCCTTCAGACGGCTTGGGAGTCGGAGAACTCCATACCCCCCAACATTTCTCCTTTGAAAATAGGGACACCCTAAGGAAAAGAGATTAACAGTAATCCTTCAAGTGGTTTGGCTATGCGTTGGTTAATGGGTTAATTGGTGAGCTATGAGGTAAAGGGGAGGGTCAGATGCCTTGTCAATCAAAGAATGCCTTGTCAACCAACCAGAGGCAGCTTTGCAAACCCAGCAGCCTTGTCAACCAACCAGAAGCCGTTTGTCAATGCCAGCAGCCTTGTCAACCAATCAGAGGGAGCATTTTCACTCCCAGCAGTAGGTATAAAACCAGCAGGCCCGGCCTGCGCTCAGGCCAATGGCCTGCGCTCAGGCCAATGGCCTGCGCTCAGGCCAATGGCCTGCGCTCAGGCCAATGGCCTGCGCTCAGGCCAATGGCCTGCGCTCAGGCCAATGGCCTGCGCTCAGGCCAATGGCCTGCGCTCAGGCCAATGGCCTGCGCTCAGGCCAATGGCCTGCGCTCAGGCCAATGGCCTGCGCTCAGGCCAATGGCCTGCGCTCAGGCCAATGGCCTGCGCTCAGGCCAATGGCCTGCGCTCAGGCCAATGGCCTGCGCTCAGGCCAATGGCCTGCGCTCAGGCCAATGGCCTGCGCTCAGGCCAATGGCCTGCGCTCAGGCCAATGCGCGCTCCTTTCCCTCTGGATTTGACTTTTCCTCTTCTCTCCCCCCCCCCCACCTAATCTCAGGTTTTTTGTTTTCTTTATTTCCTTTACCACTCTTTCCTTCTTTCACACTCTTCCAGATTGTGCAACGTTTCCTCTTTCCTTCCTGGTCCTTTTGTCTCCTGCTTTTACAGAGGTCAGCACAAAAGGAGGAGGAGGATTTCTATATGGTAAATGTTTCAAAGTGGGGACTTCATCTGTGGTATGTCACAAATGGGACCTGCACCCAATTGTTGCAGTGTGTTCTGCTGCTTCTGTTTAGAGTTCCAGCCAGCTCTTCCCTCCAAGTGCATTACACAAGCACGCACACACAGAGACACGGGGACGCCCCATTCCATAATGATAATTTTATTCTTTATACCCCACACAACTGACTGGGTTGCCCCAGCCGCTCTGGGCGGCATCCATCATGTATAAAAACATAATAAAACACTAGATGTTTTTAAAAAAACACCCTTCAGTGTACAAGATTGCCTTCAGACGGCTTGGGAGTCGGAGAACTCCATACCCCCCAACATTTCTCCTTTGAAAATAGGGACACCCTAAGGAAAAGAGATTAACAGTAATCCTTCAAGTGGTTTGGCTATGCGTTGGTTAATGGGTTAATTGGTGAGCTATGAGGTAAAGGGGAGGGTCAGATGCCTTGTCAATCAAAGAATGCCTTGTCAACCAACCAGAGGCAGCTTTGCAAACCCAGCAGCCTTGTCAACCAACCAGAAGCCGTTTGTCAATGCCAGCAGCCTTGTCAACCAATCAGAGGGAGCATTTTCACTCCCAGCAGTAGGTATAAAACCAGCAGGCCAATGGCCTGCGCTCAGGCCAATGGCCTGCGCGCTCCTTTCCCTCTGGATTTGACTTTTCCTCTTCTCTCCCCCCCCCCCACCTAATCTCAGGTTTTTTGTTTTCTTTATTTCCTTTACCACTCTTTCCTTCTTTCACACTCTTCCAGATTGTGCAACGTTTCCTCTTTCCTTCCTGGTCCTTTTGTCTCCTGCTTTTACAGAGGTCAGCACAAAAGGAGGAGGAGGATTTCTATATGGTAAATGTTTCAAAGTGGGGACTTCATCTGTGGTATGTCACAAATGGGACCTGCACCCAATTGTTGCAGTGTGTTCTGCTGCTTCTGTTTAGAGTTCCAGCCAGCTCTTCCCTCCAAGTGCATTACACAAGCACGCACACACAGAGACACGGGGACGCCCCATTCCATAATGATAATTTTATTCTTTATACCCCACACAACTGACTGGGTTGCCCCAGCCGCTCTGGGCGGCATCCATCATGTATAAAAACATAATAAAACACTAGATGTTTTTAAAAAAACACCCTTCAGTGTACAAGATTGCCTTCAGACGGCTTGGGAGTCGGAGAACTCCATACCCCCCAACATTTCTCCTTTGAAAATAGGGACACCCTAAGGAAAAGAGATTAACAGTAATCCTTCAAGTGGTTTGGCTATGCGTTGGTTAATGGGTTAATTGGTGAGCTATGAGGTAAAGGGGAGGGTCAGATGCCTTGTCAATCAAAGAATGCCTTGTCAACCAACCAGAGGCAGCTTTGCAAACCCAGCAGCCTTGTCAACCAACCAGAAGCCGTTTGTCAATGCCAGCAGCCTTGTCAACCAATCAGAGGGAGCATTTTCACTCCCAGCAGTAGGTATAAAACCAGCAGGCCCGGCCTGCGCTCAGGCCAATGGCCTGCGCTCAGGCCAATGGCCTGCGCTCAGGCCAATGGCCTGCGCTCAGGCCAATGGCCTGCGCTCAGGCCAATGGCCTGCGCTCAGGCCAATGGCCTGCGCTCAGGCCAATGGCCTGCGCTCAGGCCAATGGCCTGCGCTCAGGCCAATGGCCTGCGCTCAGGCCAATGGCCTGCGCTCAGGCCAATGGCCTGCGCTCAGGCCAATGGCCTGCGCTCAGGCCAATGGCCTGCGCTCAGGCCAATGGCCTGCGCTCAGGCCAATGGCCTGCGCTCAGGCCAATGGCCTGCGCTCAGGCCAATGGCCTGCGCTCAGGCCAATGGCCTGCGCTCAGGCCAATGGCCTGCGCTCAGGCCAATGGCCTGCGCTCAGGCCAATGGCCTGCGCTCAGGCCAATGGCCTGCGCTCAGGCCAATGGCCTGCGCTCAGGCCAATGGCCTGCGCTCAGGCCAATGGCCTGCGCTCAGGCCAATGGCCTGCGCTCTCCTTTCCCTCTGGATTTGACTTTTCCTCTTCTCTCCCCCCCCCCCACCTAATCTCAGGTTTTTTGTTTTCTTTATTTCCTTTACCACTCTTTCCTTCTTTCACACTCTTCCAGATTGTGCAACGTTTCCTCTTTCCTTCCTGGTCCTTTTGTCTCCTGCTTTTACAGAGGTCAGCACAAAAGGAGGAGGAGGATTTCTATATGGTAAATGTTTCAAAGTGGGGACTTCATCTGTGGTATGTCACAAATGGGACCTGCACCCAATTGTTGCAGTGTGTTCTGCTGCTTCTGTTTAGAGTTCCAGCCAGCTCTTCCCTCCAAGTGCATTACACAAGCACGCACACACAGAGACACGGGGACGCCCCATTCCATAATGATAATTTTATTCTTTATACCCCACACAACTGACTGGGTTGCCCCAGCCGCTCTGGGCGGCATCCATCATGTATAAAAACATAATAAAACACTAGATGTTTTTAAAAAAACACCCTTCAGTGTACAAGATTGCCTTCAGACGGCTTGGGAGTCGGAGAACTCCATACCCCCCAACATTTCTCCTTTGAAAATAGGGACACCCTAAGGAAAAGAGATTAACAGTAATCCTTCAAGTGGTTTGGCTATGCGTTGGTTAATGGGTTAATTGGTGAGCTATGAGGTAAAGGGGAGGGTCAGATGCCTTGTCAATCAAAGAATGCCTTGTCAACCAACCAGAGGCAGCTTTGCAAACCCAGCAGCCTTGTCAACCAACCAGAAGCCGTTTGTCAATGCCAGCAGCCTTGTCAACCAATCAGAGGGAGCATTTTCACTCCCAGCAGTAGGTATAAAACCAGCAGGCCAATGGCCTGCGCTCAGGCCAATGGCCTGCGCTCAGGCCAATGGCCTGCGCGCTCCTTTCCCTCTGGATTTGACTTTTCCTCTTCTCTCCCCCCCCCCCCACCTAATCTCAGGTTTTTTGTTTTCTTTATTTCCTTTACCACTCTTTCCTTCTTTCACACTCTTCCAGATTGTGCAACGTTTCCTCTTTCCTTCCTGGTCCTTTTGTCTCCTGCTTTTACAGAGGTCAGCACAAAAGGAGGAGGAGGATTTCTATATGGTAAATGTTTCAAAGTGGGGACTTCATCTGTGGTATGTCACAAATGGGACCTGCACCCAATTGTTGCAGTGTGTTCTGCTGCTTCTGTTTAGAGTTCCAGCCAGCTCTTCCCTCCAAGTGCATTACACAAGCACGCACACACAGAGACACGGGGACGCCCCATTCCATAATGATAATTTTATTCTTTATACCCCACACAACTGACTGGGTTGCCCCA
The DNA here is from genome assembly GCF_964188315.1 of Podarcis muralis. Classification (NCBI taxonomy): domain Eukaryota; kingdom Metazoa; phylum Chordata; class Lepidosauria; order Squamata; family Lacertidae; genus Podarcis; species Podarcis muralis. The sequence continues at coordinate 37,186 of NW_027554726.1, forward strand.
GCCGCTCTGGGCGGCATCCATCATGTATAAAAACATAATAAAACACTAGATGTTTTTAAAAAAACACCCTTCAGTGTACAAGATTGCCTTCAGACGGCTTGGGAGTCGGAGAACTCCATACCCCCCAACATTTCTCCTTTGAAAATAGGGACACCCTAAGGAAAAGAGATTAACAGTAATCCTTCAAGTGGTTTGGCTATGCGTTGGTTAATGGGTTAATTGGTGAGCTATGAGGTAAAGGGGAGGGTCAGATGCCTTGTCAATCAAAGAATGCCTTGTCAACCAACCAGAGGCAGCTTTGCAAACCCAGCAGCCTTGTCAACCAACCAGAAGCCGTTTGTCAATGCCAGCAGCCTTGTCAACCAATCAGAGGGAGCATTTTCACTCCCAGCAGTAGGTATAAAACCAGCAGGCCCGGCCTGCGCTCAGGCCAATGGCCTGCGCTCAGGCCAATGGCCTGCGCTCAGGCCAATGGCCTGCGCTCAGGCCAATGGCCTGCGCTCAGGCCAATGGCCTGCGCTCAGGCCAATGGCCTGCGCTCAGGCCAATGGCCTGCGCTCAGGCCAATGGCCTGCGCTCAGGCCAATGGCCTGCGCTCAGGCCAATGGCCTGCGCTCAGGCCAATGGCCTGCGCTCAGGCCAATGGCCTGCGCTCAGGCCAATGGCCTGCGCTCAGGCCAATGGCCTGCGCTCAGGCCAATGGCCTGCGCTCAGGCCAATGGCCTGCGCTCAGGCCAATGGCCTGCGCTCAGGCCAATGGCCTGCGCTCAGGCCAATGGCCTGCGCTCAGGCCAATGGCCTGCGCTCAGGCCAATGGCCTGCGCTCAGGCCAATGGCCTGCGCTCAGGCCAATGGCCTGCGCTCAGGCCAATGGCCTGCGCTCAGGCCAATGGGCGCTCCTTTCCCTCTGGATTTGACTTTTCCTCTTCTCTCCCCCCCCCCCACCTAATCTCAGGTTTTTTGTTTTCTTTATTTCCTTTACCACTCTTTCCTTCTTTCACACTCTTCCAGATTGTGCAACGTTTCCTCTTTCCTTCCTGGTCCTTTTGTCTCCTGCTTTTACAGAGGTCAGCACAAAAGGAGGAGGAGGATTTCTATATGGTAAATGTTTCAAAGTGGGGACTTCATCTGTGGTATGTCACAAATGGGACCTGCACCCAATTGTTGCAGTGTGTTCTGCTGCTTCTGTTTAGAGTTCCAGCCAGCTCTTCCCTCCAAGTGCATTACACAAGCACGCACACACAGAGACACGGGGACGCCCCATTCCATAATGATAATTTTATTCTTTATACCCCACACAACTGACTGGGTTGCCCCAGCCGCTCTGGGCGGCATCCATCATGTATAAAAACATAATAAAACACTAGATGTTTTTAAAAAAACACCCTTCAGTGTACAAGATTGCCTTCAGACGGCTTGGGAGTCGGAGAACTCCATACCCCCCAACATTTCTCCTTTGAAAATAGGGACACCCTAAGGAAAAGAGATTAACAGTAATCCTTCAAGTGGTTTGGCTATGCGTTGGTTAATGGGTTAATTGGTGAGCTATGAGGTAAAGGGGAGGGTCAGATGCCTTGTCAATCAAAGAATGCCTTGTCAACCAACCAGAGGCAGCTTTGCAAACCCAGCAGCCTTGTCAACCAACCAGAAGCCGTTTGTCAATGCCAGCAGCCTTGTCAACCAATCAGAGGGAGCATTTTCACTCCCAGCAGTAGGTATAAAACCAGCAGGCCAATGGCCTGCGCTCAGGCCAATGGCCTGCGCGCTCCTTTCCCTCTGGATTTGACTTTTCCTCTTCTCTCCCCCCCCCCCCACCTAATCTCAGGTTTTTTGTTTTCTTTATTTCCTTTACCACTCTTTCCTTCTTTCACACTCTTCCAGATTGTGCAACGTTTCCTCTTTCCTTCCTGGTCCTTTTGTCTCCTGCTTTTACAGAGGTCAGCACAAAAGGAGGAGGAGGATTTCTATATGGTAAATGTTTCAAAGTGGGGACTTCATCTGTGGTATGTCACAAATGGGACCTGCACCCAATTGTTGCAGTGTGTTCTGCTGCTTCTGTTTAGAGTTCCAGCCAGCTCTTCCCTCCAAGTGCATTACACAAGCACGCACACACAGAGACACGGGGACGCCCCATTCCATAATGATAATTTTATTCTTTATACCCCACACAACTGACTGGGTTGCCCCAGCCGCTCTGGGCGGCATCCATCATGTATAAAAACATAATAAAACACTAGATGTTTTTAAAAAAACACCCTTCAGTGTACAAGATTGCCTTCAGACGGCTTGGGAGTCGGAGAACTCCATACCCCCCAACATTTCTCCTTTGAAAATAGGGACACCCTAAGGAAAAGAGATTAACAGTAATCCTTCAAGTGGTTTGGCTATGCGTTGGTTAATGGGTTAATTGGTGAGCTATGAGGTAAAGGGGAGGGTCAGATGCCTTGTCAATCAAAGAATGCCTTGTCAACCAACCAGAGGCAGCTTTGCAAACCCAGCAGCCTTGTCAACCAACCAGAAGCCGTTTGTCAATGCCAGCAGCCTTGTCAACCAATCAGAGGGAGCATTTTCACTCCCAGCAGTAGGTATAAAACCAGCAGGCCCGGCCTGCGCTCAGGCCAATGGCCTGCGCTCAGGCCAATGGCCTGCGCTCAGGCCAATGGCCTGCGCTCAGGCCAATGGCCTGCGCTCAGGCCAATGGCCTGCGCTCAGGCCAATGGCCTGCGCTCAGGCCAATGGCCTGCGCTCAGGCCAATGGCCTGCGCTCAGGCCAATGGCCTGCGCTCAGGCCAATGGCCTGCGCTCAGGCCAATGGCCTGCGCTCAGGCCAATGGCCTGCGCTCAGGCCAATGGCCTGCGCTCAGGCCAATGGCCTGCGCTCAGGCCAATGGCCTGCGCTCAGGCCAATGGCCTGCGCTCAGGCCAATGGCCTGCGCTCAGGCCAATGGCCTGCGCTCAGGCCAATGGCCTGCGCTCAGGCCAATGGCCTGCGCTCAGGCCAATGGCCTGCGCTCAGGCCAATGGCCTGCGCTCTCCTTTCCCTCTGGATTTGACTTTTCCTCTTCTCTCCCCCCCCCCCACCTAATCTCAGGTTTTTTGTTTTCTTTATTTCCTTTACCACTCTTTCCTTCTTTCACACTCTTCCAGATTGTGCAACGTTTCCTCTTTCCTTCCTGGTCCTTTTGTCTCCTGCTTTTACAGAGGTCAGCACAAAAGGAGGAGGAGGATTTCTATATGGTAAATGTTTCAAAGTGGGGACTTCATCTGTGGTATGTCACAAATGGGACCTGCACCCAATTGTTGCAGTGTGTTCTGCTGCTTCTGTTTAGAGTTCCAGCCAGCTCTTCCCTCCAAGTGCATTACACAAGCACGCACACACAGAGACACGGGGACGCCCCATTCCATAATGATAATTTTATTCTTTATACCCCACACAACTGACTGGGTTGCCCCAGCCGCTCTGGGCGGCATCCATCATGTATAAAAACATAATAAAACACTAGATGTTTTTAAAAAAACACCCTTCAGTGTACAAGATTGCCTTCAGACGGCTTGGGAGTCGGAGAACTCCATACCCCCCAACATTTCTCCTTTGAAAATAGGGACACCCTAAGGAAAAGAGATTAACAGTAATCCTTCAAGTGGTTTGGCTATGCGTTGGTTAATGGGTTAATTGGTGAGCTATGAGGTAAAGGGGAGGGTCAGATGCCTTGTCAATCAAAGAATGCCTTGTCAACCAACCAGAGGCAGCTTTGCAAACCCAGCAGCCTTGTCAACCAACCAGAAGCCGTTTGTCAATGCCAGCAGCCTTGTCAACCAATCAGAGGGAGCATTTTCACTCCCAGCAGTAGGTATAAAACCAGCAGGCCCGGCCTGCGCTCAGGCCAATGGCCTGCGCTCAGGCCAATGGCCTGCGCTCAGGCCAATGGCCTGCGCTCAGGCCAATGGCCTGCGCTCAGGCCAATGGCCTGCGCTCAGGCCAATGGCCTGCGCTCAGGCCAATGGCCTGCGCTCAGGCCAATGGCCTGCGCTCAGGCCAATGGCCTGCGCTCAGGCCAATGGCCTGCGCTCAGGCCAATGGCCTGCGCTCAGGCCAATGGCCTGCGCTCAGGCCAATGGCCTGCGCTCAGGCCAATGGCCTGCGCTCAGGCCAATGGCCTGCGCTCAGGCCAATGGCCTGCGCTCAGGCCAATGGCCTGCGCTCAGGCCAATGGCCTGCGCTCAGGCCAATGGCCTGCGCTCAGGCCAATGGCCTGCGCTCAGGCCAATGGCCTGCGCTCAGGCCAATGGCCTGCGCTCAGGCCAATGGCCTGCGCTCAGGCCAATGGCCTGCGCTCAGGCCAATGGCCTGCGCTCAGGCCAATGGCCTGCGCTCAGGCCAATGGCCTGCGCTCAGGCCAATGGCCTGCGCGCTCCTTTCCCTCTGGATTTGACTTTTCCTCTTCTCTCCCCCCCCCCCCCACCTAATCTCAGGTTTTTTGTTTTCTTTATTTCCTTTACCACTCTTTCCTTCTTTCACACTCTTCCAGATTGTGCAACGTTTCCTCTTTCCTTCCTGGTCCTTTTGTCTCCTGCTTTTACAGAGGTCAGCACAAAAGGAGGAGGAGGATTTCTATATGGTAAATGTTTCAAAGTGGGGACTTCATCTGTGGTATGTCACAAATGGGACCTGCACCCAATTGTTGCAGTGTGTTCTGCTGCTTCTGTTTAGAGTTCCAGCCAGCTCTTCCCTCCAAGTGCATTACACAAGCACGCACACACAGAGACACGGGGACGCCCCATTCCATAATGATAATTTTATTCTTTATACCCCACACAACTGACTGGGTTGCCCCAGCCGCTCTGGGCGGCATCCATCATGTATAAAAACATAATAAAACACTAGATGTTTTTAAAAAAACACCCTTCAGTGTACAAGATTGCCTTCAGACGGCTTGGGAGTCGGAGAACTCCATACCCCCCAACATTTCTCCTTTGAAAATAGGGACACCCTAAGGAAAAGAGATTAACAGTAATCCTTCAAGTGGTTTGGCTATGCGTTGGTTAATGGGTTAATTGGTGAGCTATGAGGTAAAGGGGAGGGTCAGATGCCTTGTCAATCAAAGAATGCCTTGTCAACCAACCAGAGGCAGCTTTGCAAACCCAGCAGCCTTGTCAACCAACCAGAAGCCGTTTGTCAATGCCAGCAGCCTTGTCAACCAATCAGAGGGAGCATTTTCACTCCCAGCAGTAGGTATAAAACCAGCAGGCCCGGCCTGCGCTCAGGCCAATGGCCTGCGCTCAGGCCAATGGCCTGCGCTCAGGCCAATGGCCTGCGCTCAGGCCAATGGCCTGCGCTCAGGCCAATGGCCTGCGCTCAGGCCAATGGCCTGCGCTCAGGCCAATGGCCTGCGCTCAGGCCAATGGCCTGCGCTCAGGCCAATGGCCTGCGCTCAGGCCAATGGCCTGCGCTCAGGCCAATGGCCTGCGCTCAGGCCAATGGCCTGCGCTCAGGCCAATGGCCTGCGCTCAGGCCAATGGCCTGCGCTCAGGCCAATGGCCTGCGCTCAGGCCAATGGCCTGCGCTCAGGCCAATGGCCTGCGCTCAGGCCAATGGCCTGCGCTCAGGCCAATGGCCTGCGCTCAGGCCAATGGCCTGCGCTCAGGCCAATGGCCTGCGCTCAGGCCAATGGCCTGCGCTCAGGCCAATGGCCTGCGCTCAGGCCAATGGCCTGCGCTCAGGCCAATGGCCTGCGCTCAGGCCAATGGCCTGCGCTCAGGCCAATGGCCTGCGCTCAGGCCAATGGCCTGCGCTCAGGCCAATGGCCTGCGCTCTCCTTTCCCTCTGGATTTGACTTTTCCTCTTCTCTCCCCCCCCCCCCCACCTAATCTCAGGTTTTTTGTTTTCTTTATTTCCTTTACCACTCTTTCCTTCTTTCACACTCTTCCAGATTGTGCAACGTTTCCTCTTTCCTTCCTGGTCCTTTTGTCTCCTGCTTTTACAGAGGTCAGCACAAAAGGAGGAGGAGGATTTCTATATGGTAAATGTTTCAAAGTGGGGACTTCATCTGTGGTATGTCACAAATGGGACCTGCACCCAATTGTTGCAGTGTGTTCTGCTGCTTCTGTTTAGAGTTCCAGCCAGCTCTTCCCTCCAAGTGCATTACACAAGCACGCACACACAGAGACACGGGGACGCCCCATTCCATAATGATAATTTTATTCTTTATACCCCACACAACTGACTGGGTTGCCCCAGCCGCTCTGGGCGGCATCCATCATGTATAAAAACATAATAAAACACTAGATGTTTTTAAAAAAACACCCTTCAGTGTACAAGATTGCCTTCAGACGGCTTGGGAGTCGGAGAACTCCATACCCCCCAACATTTCTCCTTTGAAAATAGGGACACCCTAAGGAAAAGAGATTAACAGTAATCCTTCAAGTGGTTTGGCTATGCGTTGGTTAATGGGTTAATTGGTGAGCTATGAGGTAAAGGGGAGGGTCAGATGCCTTGTCAATCAAAGAATGCCTTGTCAACCAACCAGAGGCAGCTTTGCAAACCCAGCAGCCTTGTCAACCAACCAGAAGCCGTTTGTCAATGCCAGCAGCCTTGTCAACCAATCAGAGGGAGCATTTTCACTCCCAGCAGTAGGTATAAAACCAGCAGGCCCGGCCTGCGCTCAGGCCAATGGCCTGCGCTCAGGCCAATGGCCTGCGCTCAGGCCAATGGCCTGCGCTCAGGCCAATGGCCTGCGCTCAGGCCAATGGCCTGCGCTCAGGCCAATGGCCTGCGCTCAGGCCAATGGCCTGCGCTCAGGCCAATGGCCTGCGCTCAGGCCAATGGCCTGCGCTCAGGCCAATGGCCTGCGCTCAGGCCAATGGCCTGCGCTCAGGCCAATGGCCTGCGCTCAGGCCAATGGCCTGCGCTCAGGCCAATGGCCTGCGCTCAGGCCAATGGCCTGCGCTCAGGCCAATGGCCTGCGCTCAGGCCAATGGCCTGCGCTCAGGCCAATGGCCTGCGCTCAGGCCAATGGCCTGCGCTCAGGCCAATGGCCTGCGCTCAGGCCAATGGCCTGCGCTCAGGCCAATGGCCTGCGCTCAGGCCAATGGCCTGCGCTCAGGCCAATGGCCTGCGCTCTCCTTTCCCTCTGGATTTGACTTTTCCTCTTCTCTCCCCCCCCCCCACCTAATCTCAGGTTTTTTGTTTTCTTTATTTCCTTTACCACTCTTTCCTTCTTTCACACTCTTCCAGATTGTGCAACGTTTCCTCTTTCCTTCCTGGTCCTTTTGTCTCCTGCTTTTACAGAGGTCAGCACAAAAGGAGGAGGAGGATTTCTATATGGTAAATGTTTCAAAGTGGGGACTTCATCTGTGGTATGTCACAAATGGGACCTGCACCCAATTGTTGCAGTGTGTTCTGCTGCTTCTGTTTAGAGTTCCAGCCAGCTCTTCCCTCCAAGTGCATTACACAAGCACGCACACACAGAGACACGGGGACGCCCCATTCCATAATGATAATTTTATTCTTTATACCCCACACAACTGACTGGGTTGCCCCAGCCGCTCTGGGCGGCATCCATCATGTATAAAAACATAATAAAACACTAGATGTTTTTAAAAAAACACCCTTCAGTGTACAAGATTGCCTTCAGACGGCTTGGGAGTCGGAGAACTCCATACCCCCCAACATTTCTCCTTTGAAAATAGGGACACCCTAAGGAAAAGAGATTAACAGTAATCCTTCAAGTGGTTTGGCTATGCGTTGGTTAATGGGTTAATTGGTGAGCTATGAGGTAAAGGGGAGGGTCAGATGCCTTGTCAATCAAAGAATGCCTTGTCAACCAACCAGAGGCAGCTTTGCAAACCCAGCAGCCTTGTCAACCAACCAGAAGCCGTTTGTCAATGCCAGCAGCCTTGTCAACCAATCAGAGGGAGCATTTTCACTCCCAGCAGTAGGTATAAAACCAGCAGGCCCGGCCTGCGCTCAGGCCAATGGCCTGCGCTCAGGCCAATGGCCTGCGCTCAGGCCAATGGCCTGCGCTCAGGCCAATGGCCTGCGCTCAGGCCAATGGCCTGCGCTCAGGCCAATGGCCTGCGCTCAGGCCAATGGCCTGCGCTCAGGCCAATGGCCTGCGCTCAGGCCAATGGCCTGCGCTCAGGCCAATGGCCTGCGCTCAGGCCAATGGCCTGCGCTCAGGCCAATGGCCTGCGCTCAGGCCAATGGCCTGCGCTCAGGCCAATGGCCTGCGCTCAGGCCAATGGCCTGCGCTCAGGCCAATGGCCTGCGCTCAGGCCAATGGCCTGCGCTCAGGCCAATGGCCTGCGCTCAGGCCAATGGCCTGCGCTCAGGCCAATGGCCTGCGCTCAGGCCAATGGCCTGCGCTCAGGCCAATGGCCTGCGCTCAGGCCAATGGCCTGCGCTCAGGCCAATGGCCTGCGCTCAGGCCAATGGCCTGCGCTCAGGCCAATGGCCTGCGCTCTCCTTTCCCTCTGGATTTGACTTTTCCTCTTCTCTCCCCCCCCCCCACCTAATCTCAGGTTTTTTGTTTTCTTTATTTCCTTTACCACTCTTTCCTTCTTTCACACTCTTCCAGATTGTGCAACGTTTCCTCTTTCCTTCCTGGTCCTTTTGTCTCCTGCTTTTACAGAGGTCAGCACAAAAGGAGGAGGAGGATTTCTATATGGTAAATGTTTCAAAGTGGGGACTTCATCTGTGGTATGTCACAAATGGGACCTGCACCCAATTGTTGCAGTGTGTTCTGCTGCTTCTGTTTAGAGTTCCAGCCAGCTCTTCCCTCCAAGTGCATTACACAAGCACGCACACACAGAGACACGGGGACGCCCCATTCCATAATGATAATTTTATTCTTTATACCCCACACAACTGACTGGGTTGCCCCAGCCGCTCTGGGCGGCATCCATCATGTATAAAAACATAATAAAACACTAGATGTTTTTAAAAAAACACCCTTCAGTGTACAAGATTGCCTTCAGACGGCTTGGGAGTCGGAGAACTCCATACCCCCCAACATTTCTCCTTTGAAAATAGGGACACCCTAAGGAAAAGAGATTAACAGTAATCCTTCAAGTGGTTTGGCTATGCGTTGGTTAATGGGTTAATTGGTGAGCTATGAGGTAAAGGGGAGGGTCAGATGCCTTGTCAATCAAAGAATGCCTTGTCAACCAACCAGAGGCAGCTTTGCAAACCCAGCAGCCTTGTCAACCAACCAGAAGCCGTTTGTCAATGCCAGCAGCCTTGTCAACCAATCAGAGGGAGCATTTTCACTCCCAGCAGTAGGTATAAAACCAGCAGGCCCGGCCTGCGCTCAGGCCAATGGCCTGCGCTCAGGCCAATGGCCTGCGCTCAGGCCAATGGCCTGCGCTCAGGCCAATGGCCTGCGCTCAGGCCAATGGCCTGCGCTCAGGCCAATGGCCTGCGCTCAGGCCAATGGCCTGCGCTCAGGCCAATGGCCTGCGCTCAGGCCAATGGCCTGCGCTCAGGCCAATGGCCTGCGCTCAGGCCAATGGCCTGCGCTCAGGCCAATGGCCTGCGCTCAGGCCAATGGCCTGCGCTCAGGCCAATGGCCTGCGCTCAGGCCAATGGCCTGCGCTCAGGCCAATGGCCTGCGCTCAGGCCAATGGCCTGCGCTCAGGCCAATGGCCTGCGCTCAGGCCAATGGCCTGCGCTCAGGCCAATGGCCTGCGCTCAGGCCAATGGCCTGCGCTCTCCTTTCCCTCTGGATTTGACTTTTCCTCTTCTCTCCCCCCCCCCCACCTAATCTCAGGTTTTTTGTTTTCTTTATTTCCTTTACCACTCTTTCCTTCTTTCACACTCTTCCAGATTGTGCAACGTTTCCTCTTTCCTTCCTGGTCCTTTTGTCTCCTGCTTTTACAGAGGTCAGCACAAAAGGAGGAGGAGGATTTCTATATGGTAAATGTTTCAAAGTGGGGACTTCATCTGTGGTATGTCACAAATGGGACCTGCACCCAATTGTTGCAGTGTGTTCTGCTGCTTCTGTTTAGAGTTCCAGCCAGCTCTTCCCTCCAAGTGCATTACACAAGCACGCACACACAGAGACACGGGGACGCCCCATTCCATAATGATAATTTTATTCTTTATACCCCACACAACTGACTGGGTTGCCCCAGCCGCTCTGGGCGGCATCCATCATGTATAAAAACATAATAAAACACTAGATGTTTTTAAAAAAACACCCTTCAGTGTACAAGATTGCCTTCAGACGGCTTGGGAGTCGGAGAACTCCATACCCCCCAACATTTCTCCTTTGAAAATAGGGACACCCTAAGGAAAAGAGATTAACAGTAATCCTTCAAGTGGTTTGGCTATGCGTTGGTTAATGGGTTAATTGGTGAGCTATGAGGTAAAGGGGAGGGTCAGATGCCTTGTCAATCAAAGAATGCCTTGTCAACCAACCAGAGGCAGCTTTGCAAACCCAGCAGCCTTGTCAACCAACCAGAAGCCGTTTGTCAATGCCAGCAGCCTTGTCAACCAATCAGAGGGAGCATTTTCACTCCCAGCAGTAGGTATAAAACCAGCAGGCCCGGCCTGCGCTCAGGCCAATGGCCTGCGCTCAGGCCAATGGCCTGCGCTCAGGCCAATGGCCTGCGCTCAGGCCAATGGCCTGCGCTCAGGCCAATGGCCTGCGCTCAGGCCAATGGCCTGCGCTCAGGCCAATGGCCTGCGCTCAGGCCAATGGCCTGCGCTCAGGCCAATGGCCTGCGCTCAGGCCAATGGCCTGCGCTCAGGCCAATGGCCTGCGCTCAGGCCAATGGCCTGCGCTCAGGCCAATGGCCTGCGCTCAGGCCAATGGCCTGCGCTCAGGCCAATGGCCTGCGCTCAGGCCAATGGCCTGCGCTCAGGCCAATGGCCTGCGCTCAGGCCAATGGCCTGCGCTCAGGCCAATGGCCTGCGCTCAGGCCAATGGCCTGCGCTCAGGCCAATGGCCTGCGCTCAGGCCAATGGCCTGCGCTCAGGCCAATGGCCTGCGCTCAGGCCAATGGCCTGCGCTCAGGCCAATGGCCTGCGCGCTCCTTTCCCTCTGGATTTGACTTTTCCTCTTCTCTCCCCCCCCCCCACCTAATCTCAGGTTTTTTGTTTTCTTTATTTCCTTTACCACTCTTTCCTTCTTTCACACTCTTCCAGATTGTGCAACGTTTCCTCTTTCCTTCCTGGTCCTTTTGTCTCCTGCTTTTACAGAGGTCAGCACAAAAGGAGGAGGAGGATTTCTATATGGTAAATGTTTCAAAGTGGGGACTTCATCTGTGGTATGTCACAAATGGGACCTGCACCCAATTGTTGCAGTGTGTTCTGCTGCTTCTGTTTAGAGTTCCAGCCAGCTCTTCCCTCCAAGTGCATTACACAAGCACGCACACACAGAGACACGGGGACGCCCCATTCCATAATGATAATTTTATTCTTTATACCCCACACAACTGACTGGGTTGCCCCAGCCGCTCTGGGCGGCATCCATCATGTATAAAAACATAATAAAACACTAGATGTTTTTAAAAAAACACCCTTCAGTGTACAAGATTGCCTTCAGACGGCTTGGGAGTCGGAGAACTCCATACCCCCCAACATTTCTCCTTTGAAAATAGGGACACCCTAAGGAAAAGAGATTAACAGTAATCCTTCAAGTGGTTTGGCTATGCGTTGGTTAATGGGTTAATTGGTGAGCTATGAGGTAAAGGGGAGGGTCAGATGCCTTGTCAATCAAAGAATGCCTTGTCAACCAACCAGAGGCAGCTTTGCAAACCCAGCAGCCTTGTCAACCAACCAGAAGCCGTTTGTCAATGCCAGCAGCCTTGTCAACCAATCAGAGGGAGCATTTTCACTCCCAGCAGTAGGTATAAAACCAGCAGGCCCGGCCTGCGCTCAGGCCAATGGCCTGCGCTCAGGCCAATGGCCTGCGCTCAGGCCAATGGCCTGCGCTCAGGCCAATGGCCTGCGCTCAGGCCAATGGCCTGCGCTCAGGCCAATGGCCTGCGCTCAGGCCAATGGCCTGCGCTCAGGCCAATGGCCTGCGCTCAGGCCAATGGCCTGCGCTCAGGCCAATGGCCTGCGCTCAGGCCAATGGCCTGCGCTCAGGCCAATGGCCTGCGCTCAGGCCAATGGCCTGCGCTCAGGCCAATGGCCTGCGCTCAGGCCAATGGCCTGCGCTCAGGCCAATGGCCTGCGCGCTCCTTTCCCTCTGGATTTGACTTTTCCTCTTCTCTCCCCCCCCCCCCACCTAATCTCAGGTTTTTTGTTTTCTTTATTTCCTTTACCACTCTTTCCTTCTTTCACACTCTTCCAGATTGTGCAACGTTTCCTCTTTCCTTCCTGGTCCTTTTGTCTCCTGCTTTTACAGAGGTCAGCACAAAAGGAGGAGGAGGATTTCTATATGGTAAATGTTTCAAAGTGGGGACTTCATCTGTGGTATGTCACAAATGGGACCTGCACCCAATTGTTGCAGTGTGTTCTGCTGCTTCTGTTTAGAGTTCCAGCCAGCTCTTCCCTCCAAGTGCATTACACAAGCACGCACACACAGAGACACGGGGACGCCCCATTCCATAATGATAATTTTATTCTTTATACCCCACACAACTGACTGGGTTGCCCCAGCCGCTCTGGGCGGCATCCATCATGTATAAAAACATAATAAAACACTAGATGTTTTTAAAAAAACACCCTTCAGTGTACAAGATTGCCTTCAGACGGCTTGGGAGTCGGAGAACTCCATACCCCCCAACATTTCTCCTTTGAAAATAGGGACACCCTAAGGAAAAGAGATTAACAGTAATCCTTCAAGTGGTTTGGCTATGCGTTGGTTAATGGGTTAATTGGTGAGCTATGAGGTAAAGGGGAGGGTCAGATGCCTTGTCAATCAAAGAATGCCTTGTCAACCAACCAGAGGCAGCTTTGCAAACCCAGCAGCCTTGTCAACCAACCAGAAGCCGTTTGTCAATGCCAGCAGCCTTGTCAACCAATCAGAGGGAGCATTTTCACTCCCAGCAGTAGGTATAAAACCAGCAGGCCCGGCCTGCGCTCAGGCCAATGGCCTGCGCTCAGGCCAATGGCCTGCGCTCAGGCCAATGGCCTGCGCTCAGGCCAATGGCCTGCGCTCAGGCCAATGGCCTGCGCTCAGGCCAATGGCCTGCGCTCAGGCCAATGGCCTGCGCTCAGGCCAATGGCCTGCGCTCAGGCCAATGGCCTGCGCTCAGGCCAATGGCCTGCGCTCAGGCCAATGGCCTGCGCTCAGGCCAATGGCCTGCGCTCAGGCCAATGGCCTGCGCTCAGGCCAATGGCCTGCGCTCAGGCCAATGGCCTGCGCTCAGGCCAATGGCCTGCGCTCAGGCCAATGGCCTGCGCTCAGGCCAATGGCCTGCGCTCAGGCCAATGGCCTGCGCTCAGGCCAATGGCCTGCGCTCAGGCCAATGGCCTGCGCGCTCCTTTCCCTCTGGATTTGACTTTTCCTCTTCTCTCCCCCCCCCCCCCACCTAATCTCAGGTTTTTTTGTTTTCTTTATTTCCTTTACCACTCTTTCCTTCTTTCACACTCTTCCAGATTGTGCAACGTTTCCTCTTTCCTTCCTGGTCCTTTTGTCTCCTGCTTTTACAGAGGTCAGCACAAAAGGAGGAGGAGGATTTCTATATGGTAAATGTTTCAAAGTGGGGACTTCATCTGTGGTATGTCACAAATGGGACCTGCACCCAATTGTTGCAGTGTGTTCTGCTGCTTCTGTTTAGAGTTCCAGCCAGCTCTTCCCTCCAAGTGCATTACACAAGCACGCACACACAGAGACACGGGGACGCCCCATTCCATAATGATAATTTTATTCTTTTACCCCACACAACTGACTGGGTTGCCCCAGCCGCTCTGGGCGGCATCCATCATGTATAAAAACATAATAAAACACTAGATGTTTTTAAAAAAACACCCTTCAGTGTACAAGATTGCCTTCAGACGGCT
>NW_027554727.1:0-50537 GCF_964188315.1 Podarcis muralis
CCCCCCCACCTAATCTCAGGTTTTTTGTTTTCTTTATTTCCTTTACCACTCTTTCCTTCTTTCACACTCTTCCAGATTGTGCAACGTTTCCTCTTTCTGTCCAGCTCCTTTGGTCTCATGCTTTTACAGTGGTCAGCCAAAAGGAGGAGGAGGATTTCTATATGGTAAATGCTTCAAAGTGGGGACTTCATCTGTGGTATGTCACAAATGGGACAAGCACCCAATTGTTGCAGTGTGTTCTGCTGCTTCTGTTTAGAGTTCCAGCCAGCTCTTCCCTCCAAGTGCATTACACAAGCACGCACACACAGAGACACAGGGACGCCCCATTTCATAATGGTAATTTTATTCTTTATACTCCACACAACTCACTGGGTTAATAAAGAAAACAAAAAACCTGAGATTAGGTGGGGGGGGGGAGAGAAGAAGAAAAGTCAAATCCAGAGGGAAAAGAGAGAGAGAAATTGGGCGGCCAATGGCCTGAGCGCTCAGGCCATTGGCCTGCGCTCAGGCCATTGGCCGCCCAATTTCTCTCTCTCTTTTCCCTCTGGATTTGACTTTTCTTCTTCTCTCCCCCCCCCCACCTAATCTCAGGTTTTTTGTTTTCTTTATTTCCTTTACCACTCTTTCCTTCTTTCACACTCTTCCAGATTGTGCAAGGTTTCCTCTTTCTGTCCAGCTCCTTTGGTCTCATGCTTTTACAGTGGTCAGCCAAAAGGAGGAGGAGGATTTCTATATGGTAAATGCTTCAAAGTGGGGACTTCATCTGTGGTATGTCACAAATGGGACAAGCACCCAATTGTTGCAGTGTGTTCTGCTGCTTCTGTTTAGAGTTCCAGCCAGCTCTTCCCTCCAAGTGCATTACACAAGCACGCACACACAGAGACACAGGGACGCCCCATTTCATAATGGTAATTTTATTCTTTATACTCCACACAACTCACTGGGTTAATAAAGAAAACAAAAAACCTGAGATTAGGTGGGGGGGGGGAGAGAAGAAGAAAAGTCAAATCCAGAGGGAAAAGAGAGAGAGAAATTGGGCGGCCAATGGCCTGAGCGCTCAACCAACCAGAAGCCGTTTGTCAATGCCAGCAGCCTTGTCAACCAATCAGAGGCAGCTTTTTCACTCCCAGCAGTAGGTATAAAACCAGCAGGCCTGGCCTGCGCTCAGGCCATTGGCCTGCGCTCAGGCCATTGGCCTGCGCTCAGGCCATTGGCCTGCGCTCAGGCCATTGGCCTGCGCTCAGGCCATTGGCCTGCGCTCAGGCCATTGGCCTGCGCTCAGGCCATTGGCCTGCGCTCAGGCCATTGGCCTGCGCTCAGGCCATTGGCCTGCGCTCAGGCCATTGGCCTGCGCTCAGGCCATTGGCCTGCGCTCAGGCCATTGGCCTGCGCTCAGGCCATTGGCCTGCGCTCAGGCCATTGGCCGCCCAATTTCTCTCTCTCTTTTCCCTCTGGATTTGACTTTTCTTCTTCTCTCCCCCCCCCCACCTAATCTCAGGTTTTTTGTTTTCTTTATTTCCTTTACCACTCTTTCCTTCTTTCACACTCTTCCAGATTGTGCAACGTTTCCTCTTTCTGTCCAGCTCCTTTGGTCTCATGCTTTTACAGTGGTCAGCCAAAAGGAGGAGGAGGATTTCTATATGGTAAATGCTTCAAAGTGGGGACTTCATCTGTGGTATGTCACAAATGGGACAAGCACCCAATTGTTGCAGTGTGTTCTGCTGCTTCTGTTTAGAGTTCCAGCCAGCTCTTCCCTCCAAGTGCATTACACAAGCACGCACACACAGAGACACAGGGACGCCCCATTTCATAATGGTAATTTTATTCTTTATACTCCACACAACTCACTGGGTTAATAAAGAAAACAAAAAACCTGAGATTAGGTGGGGGGGGGGGGGAGAGAAGAAGAAAAGTCAAATCCAGAGGGAAAAGAGAGAGAGAAATTGGGCGGCCAATGGCCTGAGCGCTCAGGCCATTGGCCTGCGCTCAGGCCATTGGCCGCCCAATTTCTCTCTCTCTTTTCCCTCTGGATTTGACTTTTCTTCTTCTCTCCCCCCCCCCACCTAATCTCAGGTTTTTTGTTTTCTTTATTTCCTTTACCACTCTTTCCTTCTTTCACACTCTTCCAGATTGTGCAACGTTTCCTCTTTCTGTCCAGCTCCTTTGGTCTCATGCTTTTACAGTGGTCAGCCAAAAGGAGGAGGAGGATTTCTATATGGTAAATGCTTCAAAGTGGGGACTTCATCTGTGGTATGTCACAAATGGGACAAGCACCCAATTGTTGCAGTGTGTTCTGCTGCTTCTGTTTAGAGTTCCAGCCAGCTCTTCCCTCCAAGTGCATTACACAAGCACGCACACACAGAGACACAGGGACGCCCCATTTCATAATGGTAATTTTATTCTTTATACTCCACACAACTCACTGGGTTGCCCCGGCCGCTCTGGGCGGCATCCATGATGTGTAAAAACATAATAAAAAACTAGACGTTTTTTTAAAAAAAACCCTTCACTGTACAGGATTGCCTTCAGACGGCTTGGGAGTCGGAGAACTCCATACCCCCCAACATTTCTCCTTTGAAAATAGGGACACCCTAAGGAAAAGAGATTAACAGGAATCCTTCAAGTGGTTTGGCTATGCGTTGGTTAATGGGTTAATTGGTGAGCTATGAGGTGAAGGGGAGGGTCCGATGCCTTGTCAATCAAAGAATGCCTTGTCAACCAACCAGAGGCAGCTTTGCAAACCCAGCAGCCTTGTCAACCAACCAGAAGCCGTTTGTCAATGCCAGCAGCCTTGTCAACCAACCAGAGGCAGCTTTGCAAAGCCAGCAGCCTTGTCAACCAACCAGAAGCCGTTTGTCAATGCCAGCAGCCTTGTCAACCAATCAGAGGCAGCTTTTTCACTCCCAGCAGTAGGTATAAAACCAGCAGGCCTGGCCTGCGCTCAGGCCATTGGCCTGCGCTCAGGCCATTGGCCTGCGCTCAGGCCATTGGCCTGCGCTCAGGCCATTGGCCTGCGCTCAGGCCATTGGCCTGCGCTCAGGCCATTGGCCTGCGCTCAGGCCATTGGCCTGCGCTCAGGCCATTGGCCTGCGCTCAGGCCATTGGCCTGCGCTCAGGCCATTGGCCTGCGCTCAGGCCATTGGCCTGCGCTCAGGCCATTGGCCTGCGCTCAGGCCATTGGCCTGCGCTCAGGCCATTGGCCTGCGCTCAGGCCATTGGCCTGCGCTCAGGCCATTGGCCTGCGCTCAGGCCATTGGCCTGCGCTCAGGCCATTGGCCTGCGCTCAGGCCATTGGCCTGCGCTCAGGCCATTGGCCTGCGCTCAGGCCATTGGCCTGCGCTCAGGCCATTGGCCTGCGCTCAGGCCATTGGCCTGCGCTCAGGCCATTGGCCTGCGCTCAGGCCATTGGCCTGCGCTCAGGCCATTGGCCGCCCAATTTCTCTCTCTCTTTTCCCTCTGGATTTGACTTTTCTTCTTCTCTCCCCCCCCCCCACCTAATCTCAGGTTTTTTGTTTTCTTTATTTCCTTTACCACTCTTTCCTTCTTTCACACTCTTCCAGATTGTGCAACGTTTCCTCTTTCTGTCCAGCTCCTTTGGTCTCATGCTTTTACAGTGGTCAGCCAAAAGGAGGAGGAGGATTTCTATATGGTAAATGCTTCAAAGTGGGGACTTCATCTGTGGTATGTCACAAATGGGACAAGCACCCAATTGTTGCAGTGTGTTCTGCTGCTTCTGTTTAGAGTTCCAGCCAGCTCTTCCCTCCAAGTGCATTACACAAGCACGCACACACAGAGACACAGGGACGCCCCATTTCATAATGGTAATTTTATTCTTTATACTCCACACAACTCACTGGGTTGCCCCGGCCGCTCTGGGCGGCATCCATGATGTGTAAAAACATAATAAAAAACTAGACGTTTTTTTAAAAAAAACCCTTCACTGTACAGGATTGCCTTCAGACGGCTTGGGAGTCGGAGAACTCCATACCCCCCAACATTTCTCCTTTGAAAATAGGGACACCCTAAGGAAAAGAGATTAACAGGAATCCTTCAAGTGGTTTGGCTATGCGTTGGTTAATGGGTTAATTGGTGAGCTATGAGGTGAAGGGGAGGGTCCGATGCCTTGTCAATCAAAGAATGCCTTGTCAACCAACCAGAGGCAGCTTTGCAAACCCAGCAGCCTTGTCAACCAACCAGAAGCCGTTTGTCAATGCCAGCAGCCTTGTCAACCAACCAGAGGCAGCTTTGCAAAGCCAGCAGCCTTGTCAACCAACCAGAAGCCGTTTGTCAATGCCAGCAGCCTTGTCAACCAATCAGAGGCAGCTTTTTCACTCCCAGCAGTAGGTATAAAACCAGCAGGCCATTGGCCTGCGCTCAGGCCATTGGCCGCCCAATTTCTCTCTCTCTTTTCCCTCTGGATTTGACTTTTCTTCTTCTCTCCCCCCCCCCCCACCTAATCTCAGGTTTTTTGTTTTCTTTATTTCCTTTACCACTCTTTCCTTCTTTCACACTCTTCCAGATTGTGCAACGTTTCCTCTTTCTGTCCAGCTCCTTTGGTCTCATGCTTTTACAGTGGTCAGCCAAAAGGAGGAGGAGGATTTCTATATGGTAAATGCTTCAAAGTGGGGACTTCATCTGTGGTATGTCACAAATGGGACAAGCACCCAATTGTTGCAGTGTGTTCTGCTGCTTCTGTTTAGAGTTCCAGCCAGCTCTTCCCTCCAAGTGCATTACACAAGCACGCACACACAGAGACACAGGGACGCCCCATTTCATAATGGTAATTTTATTCTTTATACTCCACACAACTCACTGGGTTAATAAAGAAAACAAAAAACCTGAGATTAGGTGGGGGGGGGGGAGAGAAGAAGAAAAGTCAAATCCAGAGGGAAAAGAGAGAGAGAAATTGGGCGGCCAATGGCCTGAGCGCTCAGGCCATTGGCCTGCGCTCAGGCCATTGGCCGCCCAATTTCTCTCTCTCTTTTCCCTCTGGATTTGACTTTTCTTCTTCTCTCCCCCCCCCCACCTAATCTCAGGTTTTTTGTTTTCTTTATTTCCTTTACCACTCTTTCCTTCTTTCACACTCTTCCAGATTGTGCAACGTTTCCTCTTTCTGTCCAGCTCCTTTGGTCTCATGCTTTTACAGTGGTCAGCCAAAAGGAGGAGGAGGATTTCTATATGGTAAATGCTTCAAAGTGGGGACTTCATCTGTGGTATGTCACAAATGGGACAAGCACCCAATTGTTGCAGTGTGTTCTGCTGCTTCTGTTTAGAGTTCCAGCCAGCTCTTCCCTCCAAGTGCATTACACAAGCACGCACACACAGAGACACAGGGACGCCCCATTTCATAATGGTAATTTTATTCTTTATACTCCACACAACTCACTGGGTTGCCCCGGCCGCTCTGGGCGGCATCCATGATGTGTAAAAACATAATAAAAAACTAGACGTTTTTTTAAAAAAAACCCTTCACTGTACAGGATTGCCTTCAGACGGCTTGGGAGTCGGAGAACTCCATACCCCCCAACATTTCTCCTTTGAAAATAGGGACACCCTAAGGAAAAGAGATTAACAGGAATCCTTCAAGTGGTTTGGCTATGCGTTGGTTAATGGGTTAATTGGTGAGCTATGAGGTGAAGGGGAGGGTCCGATGCCTTGTCAATCAAAGAATGCCTTGTCAACCAACCAGAGGCAGCTTTGCAAACCCAGCAGCCTTGTCAACCAACCAGAAGCCGTTTGTCAATGCCAGCAGCCTTGTCAACCAACCAGAGGCAGCTTTGCAAAGCCAGCAGCCTTGTCAACCAACCAGAAGCCGTTTGTCAATGCCAGCAGCCTTGTCAACCAATCAGAGGCAGCTTTTTCACTCCCAGCAGTAGGTATAAAACCAGCAGGCCTGGCCTGCGCTCAGGCCATTGGCCTGCGCTCAGGCCATTGGCCTGCGCTCAGGCCATTGGCCTGCGCTCAGGCCATTGGCCTGCGCTCAGGCCATTGGCCTGCGCTCAGGCCATTGGCCTGCGCTCAGGCCATTGGCCTGCGCTCAGGCCATTGGCCTGCGCTCAGGCCATTGGCCTGCGCTCAGGCCATTGGCCTGCGCTCAGGCCATTGGCCTGCGCTCAGGCCATTGGCCTGCGCTCAGGCCATTGGCCTGCGCTCAGGCCATTGGCCTGCGCTCAGGCCATTGGCCTGCGCTCAGGCCATTGGCCTGCGCTCAGGCCATTGGCCTGCGCTCAGGCCATTGGCCTGCGCTCAGGCCATTGGCCTGCGCTCAGGCCATTGGCCTGCGCTCAGGCCATTGGCCGCCCAATTTCTCTCTCTCTTTTCCCTCTGGATTTGACTTTTCTTCTTCTCTCCCCCCCCCCCCACCTAATCTCAGGTTTTTTGTTTTCTTTATTTCCTTTACCACTCTTTCCTTCTTTCACACTCTTCCAGATTGTGCAACGTTTCCTCTTTCTGTCCAGCTCCTTTGGTCTCATGCTTTTACAGTGGTCAGCCAAAAGGAGGAGGAGGATTTCTATATGGTAAATGCTTCAAAGTGGGGACTTCATCTGTGGTATGTCACAAATGGGACAAGCACCCAATTGTTGCAGTGTGTTCTGCTGCTTCTGTTTAGAGTTCCAGCCAGCTCTTCCCTCCAAGTGCATTACACAAGCACGCACACACAGAGACACAGGGACGCCCCATTTCATAATGGTAATTTTATTCTTTATACTCCACACAACTCACTGGGTTGCCCCGGCCGCTCTGGGCGGCATCCATGATGTGTAAAAACATAATAAAAAACTAGACGTTTTTTTAAAAAAAACCCTTCACTGTACAGGATTGCCTTCAGACGGCTTGGGAGTCGGAGAACTCCATACCCCCCAACATTTCTCCTTTGAAAATAGGGACACCCTAAGGAAAATAGATTAACAGGAATCCTTCAAGTGGTTTGGCTATGCGTTGGTTAATGGGTTAATTGGTGAGCTATGAGGTGAAGGGGAGGGTCCGATGCCTTGTCAATCAAAGAATGCCTTGTCAACCAACCAGAGGCAGCTTTGCAAACCCAGCAGCCTTGTCAACCAACCAGAAGCCGTTTGTCAATGCCAGCAGCCTTGTCAACCAACCAGAGGCAGCTTTGCAAAGCCAGCAGCCTTGTCAACCAACCAGAAGCCGTTTGTCAATGCCAGCAGCCTTGTCAACCAATCAGAGGCAGCTTTTTCACTCCCAGCAGTAGGTATAAAACCAGCAGGCCTGGCCTGCGCTCAGGCCATTGGCCGCCCAATTTCTCTCTCTCTTTTCCCTCTGGATTTGACTTTTCTTCTTCTCTCCCCCCCCCCCCACCTAATCTCAGGTTTTTTGTTTTCTTTATTTCCTTTACCACTCTTTCCTTCTTTCACACTCTTCCAGATTGTGCAACGTTTCCTCTTTCTGTCCAGCTCCTTTGGTCTCATGCTTTTACAGTGGTCAGCCAAAAGGAGGAGGAGGATTTCTATATGGTAAATGCTTCAAAGTGGGGACTTCATCTGTGGTATGTCACAAATGGGACAAGCACCCAATTGTTGCAGTGTGTTCTGCTGCTTCTGTTTAGAGTTCCAGCCAGCTCTTCCCTCCAAGTGCATTACACAAGCACGCACACACAGAGACACAGGGACGCCCCATTTCATAATGGTAATTTTATTCTTTATACTCCACACAACTCACTGGGTTAATAAAGAAAACAAAAAACCTGAGATTAGGTGGGGGGGGGGAGAGAAGAAGAAAAGTCAAATCCAGAGGGAAAAGAGAGAGAGAAATTGGGCGGCCAATGGCCTGAGCGCTCAGGCCATTGGCCTGCGCTCAGGCCATTGGCCGCCCAATTTCTCTCTCTCTTTTCCCTCTGGATTTGACTTTTCTTCTTCTCTCCCCCCCCCCACCTAATCTCAGGTTTTTTGTTTTCTTTATTTCCTTTACCACTCTTTCCTTCTTTCACACTCTTCCAGATTGTGCAAGGTTTCCTCTTTCTGTCCAGCTCCTTTGGTCTCATGCTTTTACAGT
The DNA here is from genome assembly GCF_964188315.1 of Podarcis muralis. Classification (NCBI taxonomy): domain Eukaryota; kingdom Metazoa; phylum Chordata; class Lepidosauria; order Squamata; family Lacertidae; genus Podarcis; species Podarcis muralis. Next base: position 8,014 of record NW_027554727.1, read on the forward strand.
GGTCAGCCAAAAGGAGGAGGAGGATTTCTATATGGTAAATGCTTCAAAGTGGGGACTTCATCTGTGGTATGTCACAAATGGGACAAGCACCCAATTGTTGCAGTGTGTTCTGCTGCTTCTGTTTAGAGTTCCAGCCAGCTCTTCCCTCCAAGTGCATTACACAAGCACGCACACACAGAGACACAGGGACGCCCCATTTCATAATGGTAATTTTATTCTTTATACTCCACACAACTCACTGGGTTAATAAAGAAAACAAAAAACCTGAGATTAGGTGGGGGGGGGGAGAGAAGAAGAAAAGTCAAATCCAGAGGGAAAAGAGAGAGAGAAATTGGGCGGCCAATGGCCTGAGCGCTCAACCAACCAGAAGCCGTTTGTCAATGCCAGCAGCCTTGTCAACCAATCAGAGGCAGCTTTTTCACTCCCAGCAGTAGGTGTAAAACCAGCAGGCCTGGCCTGCGCTCAGGCCATTGGCCTGCGCTCAGGCCATTGGCCTGCGCTCAGGCCATTGGCCTGCGCTCAGGCCATTGGCCTGCGCTCAGGCCATTGGCCTGCGCTCAGGCCAATGGCCTGCGCTCAGGCCAATGGCCTGCGCTCAGGCCATTGGCCTGCGCTCAGGCCATTGGCCTGCGCTCAGGCCATTGGCCTGCGCTCAGGCCATTGGCCTGCGCTCAGGCCATTGGCCTGCGCTCAGGCCATTGGCCGCCCAATTTCTCTCTCTCTTTTCCCTCTGGATTTGACTTTTCTTCTTCTCTCCCCCCCCCCACCTAATCTCAGGTTTTTTGTTTTCTTTATTTCCTTTACCACTCTTTCCTTCTTTCACACTCTTCCAGATTGTGCAACGTTTCCTCTTTCTGTCCAGCTCCTTTGGTCTCATGCTTTTACAGTGGTCAGCCAAAAGGAGGAGGAGGATTTCTATATGGTAAATGCTTCAAAGTGGGGACTTCATCTGTGGTATGTCACAAATGGGACAAGCACCCAATTGTTGCAGTGTGTTCTGCTGCTTCTGTTTAGAGTTCCAGCCAGCTCTTCCCTCCAAGTGCATTACACAAGCACGCACACACAGAGACACAGGGACGCCCCATTTCATAATGGTAATTTTATTCTTTATACTCCACACAACTCACTGGGTTAATAAAGAAAACAAAAAACCTGAGATTAGGTGGGGGGGGGGGAGAGAAGAAGAAAAGTCAAATCCAGAGGGAAAAGAGAGAGAGAAATTGGGCGGCCAATGGCCTGAGCGCTCAGGCCATTGGCCTGCGCTCAGGCCATTGGCCGCCCAATTTCTCTCTCTCTTTTCCCTCTGGATTTGACTTTTCTTCTTCTCTCCCCCCCCCCACCTAATCTCAGGTTTTTTGTTTTCTTTATTTCCTTTACCACTCTTTCCTTCTTTCACACTCTTCCAGATTGTGCAACGTTTCCTCTTTCTGTCCAGCTCCTTTGGTCTCATGCTTTTACAGTGGTCAGCCAAAAGGAGGAGGAGGATTTCTATATGGTAAATGCTTCAAAGTGGGGACTTCATCTGTGGTATGTCACAAATGGGACAAGCACCCAATTGTTGCAGTGTGTTCTGCTGCTTCTGTTTAGAGTTCCAGCCAGCTCTTCCCTCCAAGTGCATTACACAAGCACGCACACACAGAGACACAGGGACGCCCCATTTCATAATGGTAATTTTATTCTTTATACTCCACACAACTCACTGGGTTGCCCCGGCCGCTCTGGGCGGCATCCATGATGTGTAAAAACATAATAAAAAACTAGACGTTTTTTTAAAAAAAACCCTTCACTGTACAGGATTGCCTTCAGACGGCTTGGGAGTCGGAGAACTCCATACCCCCCAACATTTCTCCTTTGAAAATAGGGACACCCTAAGGAAAAGAGATTAACAGGAATCCTTCAAGTGGTTTGGCTATGCGTTGGTTAATGGGTTAATTGGTGAGCTATGAGGTGAAGGGGAGGGTCCGATGCCTTGTCAATCAAAGAATGCCTTGTCAACCAACCAGAGGCAGCTTTGCAAACCCAGCAGCCTTGTCAACCAACCAGAAGCCGTTTGTCAATGCCAGCAGCCTTGTCAACCAACCAGAGGCAGCTTTGCAAAGCCAGCAGCCTTGTCAACCAACCAGAAGCCGTTTGTCAATGCCAGCAGCCTTGTCAACCAATCAGAGGCAGCTTTTTCACTCCCAGCAGTAGGTATAAAACCAGCAGGCCATTGGCCTGCGCTCAGGCCATTGGCCTGCGCTCAGGCCATTGGCCTGCGCTCAGGCCATTGGCCGCCCAATTTCTCTCTCTCTTTTCCCTCTGGATTTGACTTTTCTTCTTCTCTCCCCCCCCCCCACCTAATCTCAGGTTTTTTGTTTTCTTTATTTCCTTTACCACTCTTTCCTTCTTTCACACTCTTCCAGATTGTGCAACGTTTCCTCTTTCTGTCCAGCTCCTTTGGTCTCATGCTTTTACAGTGGTCAGCCAAAAGGAGGAGGAGGATTTCTATATGGTAAATGCTTCAAAGTGGGGACTTCATCTGTGGTATGTCACAAATGGGACAAGCACCCAATTGTTGCAGTGTGTTCTGCTGCTTCTGTTTAGAGTTCCAGCCAGCTCTTCCCTCCAAGTGCATTACACAAGCACGCACACACAGAGACACAGGGACGCCCCATTTCATAATGGTAATTTTATTCTTTATACTCCACACAACTCACTGGGTTAATAAAGAAAACAAAAAACCTGAGATTAGGTGGGGGGGGGGGGGGAGAGAAGAAGAAAAGTCAAATCCAGAGGGAAAAGAGAGAGAGAAATTGGGCGGCCAATGGCCTGAGCGCTCAGGCCATTGGCCTGCGCTCAGGCCATTGGCCGCCCAATTTCTCTCTCTCTTTTCCCTCTGGATTTGACTTTTCTTCTTCTCTCCCCCCCCCACCTAATCTCAGGTTTTTTGTTTTCTTTATTTCCTTTACCACTCTTTCCTTCTTTCACACTCTTCCAGATTGTGCAACGTTTCCTCTTTCTGTCCAGCTCCTTTGGTCTCATGCTTTTACAGTGGTCAGCCAAAAGGAGGAGGAGGATTTCTATATGGTAAATGCTTCAAAGTGGGGACTTCATCTGTGGTATGTCACAAATGGGACAAGCACCCAATTGTTGCAGTGTGTTCTGCTGCTTCTGTTTAGAGTTCCAGCCAGCTCTTCCCTCCAAGTGCATTACACAAGCACGCACACACAGAGACACAGGGACGCCCCATTTCATAATGGTAATTTTATTCTTTATACTCCACACAACTCACTGGGTTGCCCCGGCCGCTCTGGGCGGCATCCATGATGTGTAAAAACATAATAAAAAACTAGACGTTTTTTTAAAAAAAACCCTTCACTGTACAGGATTGCCTTCAGACGGCTTGGGAGTCGGAGAACTCCATACCCCCCAACATTTCTCCTTTGAAAATAGGGACACCCTAAGGAAAAGAGATTAACAGGAATCCTTCAAGTGGTTTGGCTATGCGTTGGTTAATGGGTTAATTGGTGAGCTATGAGGTGAAGGGGAGGGTCCGATGCCTTGTCAATCAAAGAATGCCTTGTCAACCAACCAGAGGCAGCTTTGCAAACCCAGCAGCCTTGTCAACCAACCAGAAGCCGTTTGTCAATGCCAGCAGCCTTGTCAACCAACCAGAGGCAGCTTTGCAAAGCCAGCAGCCTTGTCAACCAACCAGAAGCCGTTTGTCAATGCCAGCAGCCTTGTCAACCAATCAGAGGCAGCTTTTTCACTCCCAGCAGTAGGTATAAAACCAGCAGGCCATTGGCCTGCGCTCAGGCCATTGGCCTGCGCTCAGGCCATTGGCCTGCGCTCAGGCCATTGGCCGCCCAATTTCTCTCTCTCTTTTCCCTCTGGATTTGACTTTTCTTCTTCTCTCCCCCCCCCCCCACCTAATCTCAGGTTTTTTGTTTTCTTTATTTCCTTTACCACTCTTTCCTTCTTTCACACTCTTCCAGATTGTGCAACGTTTCCTCTTTCTGTCCAGCTCCTTTGGTCTCATGCTTTTACAGTGGTCAGCCAAAAGGAGGAGGAGGATTTCTATATGGTAAATGCTTCAAAGTGGGGACTTCATCTGTGGTATGTCACAAATGGGACAAGCACCCAATTGTTGCAGTGTGTTCTGCTGCTTCTGTTTAGAGTTCCAGCCAGCTCTTCCCTCCAAGTGCATTACACAAGCACGCACACACAGAGACACAGGGACGCCCCATTTCATAATGGTAATTTTATTCTTTATACTCCACACAACTCACTGGGTTGCCCCGGCCGCTCTGGGCGGCATCCATGATGTGTAAAAACATAATAAAAAACTAGACGTTTTTTTAAAAAAAACCCTTCACTGTACAGGATTGCCTTCAGACGGCTTGGGAGTCGGAGAACTCCATACCCCCCAACATTTCTCCTTTGAAAATAGGGACACCCTAAGGAAAAGAGATTAACAGGAATCCTTCAAGTGGTTTGGCTATGCGTTGGTTAATGGGTTAATTGGTGAGCTATGAGGTGAAGGGGAGGGTCCGATGCCTTGTCAATCAAAGAATGCCTTGTCAACCAACCAGAGGCAGCTTTGCAAACCCAGCAGCCTTGTCAACCAACCAGAAGCCGTTTGTCAATGCCAGCAGCCTTGTCAACCAACCAGAGGCAGCTTTGCAAAGCCAGCAGCCTTGTCAACCAACCAGAAGCCGTTTGTCAATGCCAGCAGCCTTGTCAACCAATCAGAGGCAGCTTTTTCACTCCCAGCAGTAGGTATAAAACCAGCAGGCCATTGGCCTGCGCTCAGGCCATTGGCCTGCGCTCAGGCCATTGGCCGCCCAATTTCTCTCTCTCTTTTCCCTCTGGATTTGACTTTTCTTCTTCTCTCCCCCCCCCCACCTAATCTCAGGTTTTTTGTTTTCTTTATTTCCTTTACCACTCTTTCCTTCTTTCACACTCTTCCAGATTGTGCAACGTTTCCTCTTTCTGTCCAGCTCCTTTGGTCTCATGCTTTTACAGTGGTCAGCCAAAAGGAGGAGGAGGATTTCTATATGGTAAATGCTTCAAAGTGGGGACTTCATCTGTGGTATGTCACAAATGGGACAAGCACCCAATTGTTGCAGTGTGTTCTGCTGCTTCTGTTTAGAGTTCCAGCCAGCTCTTCCCTCCAAGTGCATTACACAAGCACGCACACACAGAGACACAGGGACGCCCCATTTCATAATGGTAATTTTATTCTTTATACTCCACACAACTCACTGGGTTAATAAAGAAAACAAAAAACCTGAGATTAGGTGGGGGGGGGGGGAGAGAAGAAGAAAAGTCAAATCCAGAGGGAAAAGAGAGAGAGAAATTGGGCGGCCAATGGCCTGAGCGCTCAGGCCATTGGCCTGCGCTCAGGCCATTGGCCGCCCAATTTCTCTCTCTCTTTTCCCTCTGGATTTGACTTTTCTTCTTCTCTCCCCCCCCCCACCTAATCTCAGGTTTTTTGTTTTCTTTATTTCCTTTACCACTCTTTCCTTCTTTCACACTCTTCCAGATTGTGCAACGTTTCCTCTTTCTGTCCAGCTCCTTTGGTCTCATGCTTTTACAGTGGTCAGCCAAAAGGAGGAGGAGGATTTCTATATGGTAAATGCTTCAAAGTGGGGACTTCATCTGTGGTATGTCACAAATGGGACAAGCACCCAATTGTTGCAGTGTGTTCTGCTGCTTCTGTTTAGAGTTCCAGCCAGCTCTTCCCTCCAAGTGCATTACACAAGCACGCACACACAGAGACACAGGGACGCCCCATTTCATAATGGTAATTTTATTCTTTATACTCCACACAACTCACTGGGTTGCCCCGGCCGCTCTGGGCGGCATCCATGATGTGTAAAAACATAATAAAAAACTAGACGTTTTTTTAAAAAAAACCCTTCACTGTACAGGATTGCCTTCAGACGGCTTGGGAGTCGGAGAACTCCATACCCCCCAACATTTCTCCTTTGAAAATAGGGACACCCTAAGGAAAAGAGATTAACAGGAATCCTTCAAGTGGTTTGGCTATGCGTTGGTTAATGGGTTAATTGGTGAGCTATGAGGTGAAGGGGAGGGTCCGATGCCTTGTCAATCAAAGAATGCCTTGTCAACCAACCAGAGGCAGCTTTGCAAACCCAGCAGCCTTGTCAACCAACCAGAAGCCGTTTGTCAATGCCAGCAGCCTTGTCAACCAACCAGAGGCAGCTTTGCAAAGCCAGCAGCCTTGTCAACCAACCAGAAGCCGTTTGTCAATGCCAGCAGCCTTGTCAACCAATCAGAGGCAGCTTTTTCACTCCCAGCAGTAGGTATAAAACCAGCAGGCCTGGCCTGCGCTCAGGCCATTGGCCTGCGCTCAGGCCATTGGCCTGCGCTCAGGCCATTGGCCTGCGCTCAGGCCATTGGCCTGCGCTCAGGCCATTGGCCTGCGCTCAGGCCATTGGCCTGCGCTCAGGCCATTGGCCTGCGCTCAGGCCATTGGCCTGCGCTCAGGCCATTGGCCTGCGCTCAGGCCATTGGCCTGCGCTCAGGCCATTGGCCTGCGCTCAGGCCATTGGCCTGCGCTCAGGCCATTGGCCTGCGCTCAGGCCATTGGCCTGCGCTCAGGCCATTGGCCTGCGCTCAGGCCATTGGCCTGCGCTCAGGCCATTGGCCTGCGCTCAGGCCATTGGCCTGCGCTCAGGCCATTGGCCTGCGCTCAGGCCATTGGCCTGCGCTCAGGCCATTGGCCTGCGCTCAGGCCATTGGCCGCCCAATTTCTCTCTCTCTTTTCCCTCTGGATTTGACTTTTCTTCTTCTCTCCCCCCCCCCACCTAATCTCAGGTTTTTTGTTTTCTTTATTTCCTTTACCACTCTTTCCTTCTTTCACACTCTTCCAGATTGTGCAACGTTTCCTCTTTCTGTCCAGCTCCTTTGGTCTCATGCTTTTACAGTGGTCAGCCAAAAGGAGGAGGAGGATTTCTATATGGTAAATGCTTCAAAGTGGGGACTTCATCTGTGGTATGTCACAAATGGGACAAGCACCCAATTGTTGCAGTGTGTTCTGCTGCTTCTGTTTAGAGTTCCAGCCAGCTCTTCCCTCCAAGTGCATTACACAAGCACGCACACACAGAGACACAGGGACGCCCCATTTCATAATGGTAATTTTATTCTTTATACTCCACACAACTCACTGGGTTGCCCCGGCCGCTCTGGGCGGCATCCATGATGTGTAAAAACATAATAAAAAACTAGACGTTTTTTTAAAAAAAACCCTTCACTGTACAGGATTGCCTTCAGACGGCTTGGGAGTCGGAGAACTCCATACCCCCCAACATTTCTCCTTTGAAAATAGGGACACCCTAAGGAAAAGAGATTAACAGGAATCCTTCAAGTGGTTTGGCTATGCGTTGGTTAATGGGTTAATTGGTGAGCTATGAGGTGAAGGGGAGGGTCCGATGCCTTGTCAATCAAAGAATGCCTTGTCAACCAACCAGAGGCAGCTTTGCAAACCCAGCAGCCTTGTCAACCAACCAGAAGCCGTTTGTCAATGCCAGCAGCCTTGTCAACCAACCAGAGGCAGCTTTGCAAAGCCAGCAGCCTTGTCAACCAACCAGAAGCCGTTTGTCAATGCCAGCAGCCTTGTCAACCAATCAGAGGCAGCTTTTTCACTCCCAGCAGTAGGTATAAAACCAGCAGGCCTGGCCTGCGCTCAGGCCATTGGCCGCCCAATTTCTCTCTCTCTTTTCCCTCTGGATTTGACTTTTCTTCTTCTCTCCCCCCCCCCACCTAATCTCAGGTTTTTTGTTTTCTTTATTTCCTTTACCACTCTTTCCTTCTTTCACACTCTTCCAGATTGTGCAACGTTTCCTCTTTCTGTCCAGCTCCTTTGGTCTCATGCTTTTACAGTGGTCAGCCAAAAGGAGGAGGAGGATTTCTATATGGTAAATGCTTCAAAGTGGGGACTTCATCTGTGGTATGTCACAAATGGGACAAGCACCCAATTGTTGCAGTGTGTTCTGCTGCTTCTGTTTAGAGTTCCAGCCAGCTCTTCCCTCCAAGTGCATTACACAAGCACGCACACACAGAGACACAGGGACGCCCCATTTCATAATGGTAATTTTATTCTTTATACTCCACACAACTCACTGGGTTAATAAAGAAAACAAAAAACCTGAGATTAGGTGGGGGGGGGGAGAGAAGAAGAAAAGTCAAATCCAGAGGGAAAAGAGAGAGAGAAATTGGGCGGCCAATGGCCTGAGCGCTCAGGCCATTGGCCTGCGCTCAGGCCATTGGCCGCCCAATTTCTCTCTCTCTTTTCCCTCTGGATTTGACTTTTCTTCTTCTCTCCCCCCCCCCACCTAATCTCAGGTTTTTTGTTTTCTTTATTTCCTTTACCACTCTTTCCTTCTTTCACACTCTTCCAGATTGTGCAACGTTTCCTCTTTCTGTCCAGCTCCTTTGGTCTCATGCTTTTACAGTGGTCAGCCAAAAGGAGGAGGAGGATTTCTATATGGTAAATGCTTCAAAGTGGGGACTTCATCTGTGGTATGTCACAAATGGGACAAGCACCCAATTGTTGCAGTGTGTTCTGCTGCTTCTGTTTAGAGTTCCAGCCAGCTCTTCCCTCCAAGTGCATTACACAAGCACGCACACACAGAGACACAGGGACGCCCCATTTCATAATGGTAATTTTATTCTTTATACTCCACACAACTCACTGGGTTGCCCCGGCCGCTCTGGGCGGCATCCATGATGTGTAAAAACATAATAAAAAACTAGACGTTTTTTTAAAAAAAACCCTTCACTGTACAGGATTGCCTTCAGACGGCTTGGGAGTCGGAGAACTCCATACCCCCCAACATTTCTCCTTTGAAAATAGGGACACCCTAAGGAAAAGAGATTAACAGGAATCCTTCAAGTGGTTTGGCTATGCGTTGGTTAATGGGTTAATTGGTGAGCTATGAGGTGAAGGGGAGGGTCCGATGCCTTGTCAATCAAAGAATGCCTTGTCAACCAACCAGAGGCAGCTTTGCAAACCCAGCAGCCTTGTCAACCAACCAGAAGCCGTTTGTCAATGCCAGCAGCCTTGTCAACCAACCAGAGGCAGCTTTGCAAAGCCAGCAGCCTTGTCAACCAACCAGAAGCCGTTTGTCAATGCCAGCAGCCTTGTCAACCAATCAGAGGCAGCTTTTTCACTCCCAGCAGTAGGTATAAAACCAGCAGGCCTGGCCTGCGCTCAGGCCATTGGCCGCCCAATTTCTCTCTCTCTTTTCCCTCTGGATTTGACTTTTCTTCTTCTCTCCCCCCCCCCCCACCTAATCTCAGGTTTTTTGTTTTCTTTATTTCCTTTACCACTCTTTCCTTCTTTCACACTCTTCCAGATTGTGCAACGTTTCCTCTTTCTGTCCAGCTCCTTTGGTCTCATGCTTTTACAGTGGTCAGCCAAAAGGAGGAGGAGGATTTCTATATGGTAAATGCTTCAAAGTGGGGACTTCATCTGTGGTATGTCACAAATGGGACAAGCACCCAATTGTTGCAGTGTGTTCTGCTGCTTCTGTTTAGAGTTCCAGCCAGCTCTTCCCTCCAAGTGCATTACACAAGCACGCACACACAGAGACACAGGGACGCCCCATTTCATAATGGTAATTTTATTCTTTATACTCCACACAACTCACTGGGTTAATAAAGAAAACAAAAAACCTGAGATTAGGTGGGGGGGGGGGAGAGAAGAAGAAAAGTCAAATCCAGAGGGAAAAGAGAGAGAGAAATTGGGCGGCCAATGGCCTGAGCGCTCAGGCCATTGGCCTGCGCTCAGGCCATTGGCCGCCCAATTTCTCTCTCTCTTTTCCCTCTGGATTTGACTTTTCTTCTTCTCTCCCCCCCCCCACCTAATCTCAGGTTTTTTGTTTTCTTTATTTCCTTTACCACTCTTTCCTTCTTTCACACTCTTCCAGATTGTGCAACGTTTCCTCTTTCTGTCCAGCTCCTTTGGTCTCATGCTTTTACAGTGGTCAGCCAAAAGGAGGAGGAGGATTTCTATATGGTAAATGCTTCAAAGTGGGGACTTCATCTGTGGTATGTCACAAATGGGACAAGCACCCAATTGTTGCAGTGTGTTCTGCTGCTTCTGTTTAGAGTTCCAGCCAGCTCTTCCCTCCAAGTGCATTACACAAGCACGCACACACAGAGACACAGGGACGCCCCATTTCATAATGGTAATTTTATTCTTTATACTCCACACAACTCACTGGGTTGCCCCGGCCGCTCTGGGCGGCATCCATGATGTGTAAAAACATAATAAAAAACTAGACGTTTTTTTTAAAAAAACCCTTCACTGTACAGGATTGCCTTCAGACGGCTTGGGAGTCGGAGAACTCCATACCCCCCAACATTTCTCCTTTGAAAATAGGGACACCCTAAGGAAAAGAGATTAACAGGAATCCTTCAAGTGGTTTGGCTATGCGTTGGTTAATGGGTTAATTGGTGAGCTATGAGGTGAAGGGGAGGGTCCGATGCCTTGTCAATCAAAGAATGCCTTGTCAACCAACCAGAGGCAGCTTTGCAAACCCAGCAGCCTTGTCAACCAACCAGAAGCCGTTTGTCAATGCCAGCAGCCTTGTCAACCAACCAGAGGCAGCTTTGCAAAGCCAGCAGCCTTGTCAACCAACCAGAAGCCGTTTGTCAATGCCAGCAGCCTTGTCAACCAATCAGAGGCAGCTTTTTCACTCCCAGCAGTAGGTATAAAACCAGCAGGCCTGGCCTGCGCTCAGGCCATTGGCCTGCGCTCAGGCCATTGGCCTGCGCTCAGGCCATTGGCCTGCGCTCAGGCCATTGGCCTGCGCTCAGGCCATTGGCCTGCGCTCAGGCCATTGGCCTGCGCTCAGGCCATTGGCCTGCGCTCAGGCCATTGGCCTGCGCTCAGGCCATTGGCCTGCGCTCAGGCCATTGGCCTGCGCTCAGGCCATTGGCCTGCGCTCAGGCCATTGGCCTGCGCTCAGGCCATTGGCCTGCGCTCAGGCCATTGGCCTGCGCTCAGGCCATTGGCCTGCGCTCAGGCCATTGGCCTGCGCTCAGGCCATTGGCCTGCGCTCAGGCCATTGGCCTGCGCTCAGGCCATTGGCCGCCCAATTTCTCTCTCTCTTTTCCCTCTGGATTTGACTTTTCTTCTTCTCTCCCCCCCCCCCCACCTAATCTCAGGTTTTTTGTTTTCTTTATTTCCTTTACCACTCTTTCCTTCTTTCACACTCTTCCAGATTGTGCAACGTTTCCTCTTTCTGTCCAGCTCCTTTGGTCTCATGCTTTTACAGTGGTCAGCCAAAAGGAGGAGGAGGATTTCTATATGGTAAATGCTTCAAAGTGGGGACTTCATCTGTGGTATGTCACAAATGGGACAAGCACCCAATTGTTGCAGTGTGTTCTGCTGCTTCTGTTTAGAGTTCCAGCCAGCTCTTCCCTCCAAGTGCATTACACAAGCACGCACACACAGAGACACAGGGACGCCCCATTTCATAATGGTAATTTTATTCTTTATACTCCACACAACTCACTGGGTTAATAAAGAAAACAAAAAACCTGAGATTAGGTGGGGGGGGGGGGGAGAGAAGAAGAAAAGTCAAATCCAGAGGGAAAAGAGAGAGAGAAATTGGGCGGCCAATGGCCTGAGCGCTCAGGCCATTGGCCTGCGCTCAGGCCATTGGCCGCCCAATTTCTCTCTCTCTTTTCCCTCTGGATTTGACTTTTCTTCTTCTCTCCCCCCCCCCCCACCTAATCTCAGGTTTTTTGTTTTCTTTATTTCCTTTACCACTCTTTCCTTCTTTCACACTCTTACAGATTGTGCAACGTTTCCTCTTTCTGTCCAGCTCCTTTGGTCTCATGCTTTTACAGTGGTCAGCCAAAAGGAGGAGGAGGATTTCTATATGGTAAATGCTTCAAAGTGGGGACTTCATCTGTGGTATGTCACAAATGGGACAAGCACCCAATTGTTGCAGTGTGTTCTGCTGCTTCTGTTTAGAGTTCCAGCCAGCTCTTCCCTCCAAGTGCATTACACAAGCACGCACACACAGAGACACAGGGACGCCCCATTTCATAATGGTAATTTTATTCTTTATACTCCACACAACTCACTGGGTTAATAAAGAAAACAAAAAACCTGAGATTAGGTGGGGGGGGGGGGGAGAGAAGAAGAAAAGTCAAATCCAGAGGGAAAAGAGAGAGAGAAATTGGGCGGCCAATGGCCTGAGCGCTCAGGCCATTGGCCTGCGCTCAGGCCATTGGCCGCCCAATTTCTCTCTCTCTTTTCCCTCTGGATTTGACTTTTCTTCTTCTCTCCCCCCCCCCACCTAATCTCAGGTTTTTTGTTTTCTTTATTTCCTTTACCACTCTTTCCTTCTTTCACGCTCTTCCAGATTGTGCAACGTTTCCTCTTTCTGTCCAGCTCCTTTGGTCTCATGCTTTTACAGTGGTCAGCCAAAAGGAGGAGGAGGATTTCTATATGGTAAATGCTTCAAAGTGGGGACTTCATCTGTGGTATGTCACAAATGGGACAAGCACCCAATTGTTGCAGTGTGTTCTGCTGCTTCTGTTTAGAGTTCCAGCCAGCTCTTCCCTCCAAGTGCATTACACAAGCACGCACACACAGAGACACAGGGACGCCCCATTTCATAATGGTAATTTTATTCTTTATACTCCACACAACTCACTGGGTTGCCCCGGCCGCTCTGGGCGGCATCCATGATGTGTAAAAACATAATAAAAAACTAGACGTTTTTTTTAAAAAAACCCTTCACTGTACAGGATTGCCTTCAGACGGCTTGGGAGTCGGAGAACTCCATACCCCCCAACATTTCTCCTTTGAAAATAGGGACACCCTAAGGAAAAGAGATTAACAGGAATCCTTCAAGTGGTTTGGCTATGCGTTGGTTAATGGGTTAATTGGTGAGCTATGAGGTGAAGGGGAGGGTCCGATGCCTTGTCAATCAAAGAATGCCTTGTCAACCAACCAGAGGCAGCTTTGCAAACCCAGCAGCCTTGTCAACCAACCAGAAGCCGTTTGTCAATGCCAGCAGCCTTGTCAACCAACCAGAGGCAGCTTTGCAAAGCCAGCAGCCTTGTCAACCAACCAGAAGCCGTTTGTCAATGCCAGCAGCCTTGTCAACCAATCAGAGGCAGCTTTTTCACTCCCAGCAGTAGGTATAAAACCAGCAGGCCTGGCCTGCGCTCAGGCCATTGGCCTGCGCTCAGGCCATTGGCCTGCGCTCAGGCCATTGGCCTGCGCTCAGGCCATTGGCCTGCGCTCAGGCCATTGGCCTGCGCTCAGGCCATTGGCCTGCGCTCAGGCCATTGGCCTGCGCTCAGGCCATTGGCCTGCGCTCAGGCCATTGGCCTGCGCTCAGGCCATTGGCCTGCGCTCAGGCCATTGGCCTGCGCTCAGGCCATTGGCCTGCGCTCAGGCCATTGGCCTGCGCTCAGGCCATTGGCCTGCGCTCAGGCCATTGGCCTGCGCTCAGGCCATTGGCCTGCGCTCAGGCCATTGGCCTGCGCTCAGGCCATTGGCCTGCGCTCAGGCCATTGGCCTGCGCTCAGGCCATTGGCCTGCGCTCAGGCCATTGGCCTGCGCTCAGGCCATTGGCCTGCGCTCAGGCCATTGGCCGCCCAATTTCTCTCTCTCTTTTCCCTCTGGATTTGACTTTTCTTCTTCTCTCCCCCCCCCCCCACCTAATCTCAGGTTTTTTGTTTTCTTTATTTCCTTTACCACTCTTTCCTTCTTTCACACTCTTCCAGATTGTGCAACGTTTCCTCTTTCTGTCCAGCTCCTTTGGTCTCATGCTTTTACAGTGGTCAGCCAAAAGGAGGAGGAGGATTTCTATATGGTAAATGCTTCAAAGTGGGGACTTCATCTGTGGTATGTCACAAATGGGACAAGCACCCAATTGTTGCAGTGTGTTCTGCTGCTTCTGTTTAGAGTTCCAGCCAGCTCTTCCCTCCAAGTGCATTACACAAGCACGCACACACAGAGACACAGGGACGCCCCATTTCATAATGGTAATTTTATTCTTTATACTCCACACAACTCACTGGGTTAATAAAGAAAACAAAAAACCTGAGATTAGGTGGGGGGGGGGGAGAGAAGAAGAAAAGTCAAATCCAGAGGGAAAAGAGAGAGAGAAATTGGGCGGCCAATGGCCTGAGCGCTCAGGCCATTGGCCTGCGCTCAGGCCATTGGCCGCCCAATTTCTCTCTCTCTTTTCCCTCTGGATTTGACTTTTCTTCTTCTCTCCCCCCCCCCCACCTAATCTCAGGTTTTTTGTTTTCTTTATTTCCTTTACCACTCTTTCCTTCTTTCACACTCTTACAGATTGTGCAACGTTTCCTCTTTCTGTCCAGCTCCTTTGGTCTCATGCTTTTACAGTGGTCAGCCAAAAGGAGGAGGAGGATTTCTATATGGTAAATGCTTCAAAGTGGGGACTTCATCTGTGGTATGTCACAAATGGGACAAGCACCCAATTGTTGCAGTGTGTTCTGCTGCTTCTGTTTAGAGTTCCAGCCAGCTCTTCCCTCCAAGTGCATTACACAAGCACGCACACACAGAGACACAGGGACGCCCCATTTCATAATGGTAATTTTATTCTTTATACTCCACACAACTCACTGGGTTAATAAAGAAAACAAAAAACCTGAGATTAGGTGGGGGGGGGGGGAGAGAAGAAGAAAAGTCAAATCCAGAGGGAAAAGAGAGAGAGAAATTGGGCGGCCAATGGCCTGAGCGCTCAGGCCATTGGCCTGCGCTCAGGCCATTGGCCGCCCAATTTCTCTCTCTCTTTTCCCTCTGGATTTGACTTTTCTTCTTCTCTCCCCCCCCCCACCTAATCTCAGGTTTTTTGTTTTCTTTATTTCCTTTACCACTCTTTCCTTCTTTCACACTCTTCCAGATTGTGCAACGTTTCCTCTTTCTGTCCAGCTCCTTTGGTCTCATGCTTTTACAGTGGTCAGCCAAAAGGAGGAGGAGGATTTCTATATGGTAAATGCTTCAAAGTGGGGACTTCATCTGTGGTATGTCACAAATGGGACAAGCACCCAATTGTTGCAGTGTGTTCTGCTGCTTCTGTTTAGAGTTCCAGCCAGCTCTTCCCTCCAAGTGCATTACACAAGCACGCACACACAGAGACACAGGGACGCCCCATTTCATAATGGTAATTTTATTCTTTATACTCCACACAACTCACTGGGTTGCCCCGGCCGCTCTGGGCGGCATCCATGATGTGTAAAAACATAATAAAAAACTAGACGTTTTTTTTAAAAAAACCCTTCACTGTACAGGATTGCCTTCAGACGGCTTGGGAGTCGGAGAACTCCATACCCCCCAACATTTCTCCTTTGAAAATAGGGACACCCTAAGGAAAAGAGATTAACAGGAATCCTTCAAGTGGTTTGGCTATGCGTTGGTTAATGGGTTAATTGGTGAGCTATGAGGTGAAGGGGAGGGTCCGATGCCTTGTCAATCAAAGAATGCCTTGTCAACCAACCAGAGGCAGCTTTGCAAACCCAGCAGCCTTGTCAACCAACCAGAAGCCGTTTGTCAATGCCAGCAGCCTTGTCAACCAACCAGAGGCAGCTTTGCAAAGCCAGCAGCCTTGTCAACCAACCAGAAGCCGTTTGTCAATGCCAGCAGCCTTGTCAACCAATCAGAGGCAGCTTTTTCACTCCCAGCAGTAGGTATAAAACCAGCAGGCCTGGCCTGCGCTCAGGCCATTGGCCTGCGCTCAGGCCATTGGCCTGCGCTCAGGCCATTGGCCTGCGCTCAGGCCATTGGCCTGCGCTCAGGCCATTGGCCTGCGCTCAGGCCATTGGCCTGCGCTCAGGCCATTGGCCTGCGCTCAGGCCATTGGCCTGCGCTCAGGCCATTGGCCTGCGCTCAGGCCATTGGCCTGCGCTCAGGCCATTGGCCTGCGCTCAGGCCATTGGCCTGCGCTCAGGCCATTGGCCTGCGCTCAGGCCATTGGCCTGCGCTCAGGCCATTGGCCTGCGCTCAGGCCATTGGCCTGCGCTCAGGCCATTGGCCTGCGCTCAGGCCATTGGCCTGCGCTCAGGCCATTGGCCTGCGCTCAGGCCATTGGCCTGCGCTCAGGCCATTGGCCGCCCAATTTCTCTCTCTCTTTTCCCTCTGGATTTGACTTTTCTTCTTCTCTCCCCCCCCCCCCACCTAATCTCAGGTTTTTGTTTTCTTTATTTCCTTTACCACTCTTTCCTTCTTTCACACTCTTCCAGATTGTGCAACGTTTCCTCTTTCTGTCCAGCTCCTTTGGTCTCATGCTTTTACAGTGGTCAGCCAAAAGGAGGAGGAGGATTTCTATATGGTAAATGCTTCAAAGTGGGGACTTCATCTGTGGTATGTCACAAATGGGACAAGCACCCAATTGTTGCAGTGTGTTCTGCTGCTTCTGTTTAGAGTTCCAGCCAGCTCTTCCCTCCAAGTGCATTACACAAGCACGCACACACAGAGACACAGGGACGCCCCATTTCATAATGGTAATTTTATTCTTTATACTCCACACAACTCACTGGGTTAATAAAGAAAACAAAAAACCTGAGATTAGGTGGGGGGGGGGGGGGAGAGAAGAAGAAAAGTCAAATCCAGAGGGAAAAGAGAGAGAGAAATTGGGCGGCCAATGGCCTGAGCGCTCAGGCCATTGGCCTGCGCTCAGGCCATTGGCCGCCCAATTTCTCTCTCTCTTTTCCCTCTGGATTTGACTTTTCTTCTTCTCTCCCCCCCCCCACCTAATCTCAGGTTTTTTGTTTTCTTTATTTCCTTTACCACTCTTTCCTTCTTTCACACTCTTACAGATTGTGCAACGTTTCCTCTTTCTGTCCAGCTCCTTTGGTCTCATGCTTTTACAGTGGTCAGCCAAAAGGAGGAGGAGGATTTCTATATGGTAAATGCTTCAAAGTGGGGACTTCATCTGTGGTATGTCACAAATGGGACAAGCACCCAATTGTTGCAGTGTGTTCTGCTGCTTCTGTTTAGAGTTCCAGCCAGCTCTTCCCTCCAAGTGCATTACACAAGCACGCACACACAGAGACACAGGGACGCCCCATTTCATAATGGTAATTTTATTCTTTATACTCCACACAACTCACTGGGTTGCCCCGGCCGCTCTGGGCGGCATCCATGATGTGTAAAAACATAATAAAAAACTAGACGTTTTTTTAAAAAAAACCCTTCACTGTACAGGATTGCCTTCAGACGGCTTGGGAGTCGGAGAACTCCATACCCCCCAACATTTCTCCTTTGAAAATAGGGACACCCTAAGGAAAAGAGATTAACAGGAATCCTTCAAGTGGTTTGGCTATGCGTTGGTTAATGGGTTAATTGGTGAGCTATGAGGTGAAGGGGAGGGTCCGATGCCTTGTCAATCAAAGAATGCCTTGTCAACCAACCAGAGGCAGCTTTGCAAACCCAGCAGCCTTGTCAACCAACCAGAAGCCGTTTGTCAATGCCAGCAGCCTTGTCAACCAACCAGAGGCAGCTTTGCAAAGCCAGCAGCCTTGTCAACCAACCAGAAGCCGTTTGTCAATGCCAGCAGCCTTGTCAACCAATCAGAGGCAGCTTTTTCACTCCCAGCAGTAGGTATAAAACCAGCAGGCCTGGCCTGCGCTCAGGCCATTGGCCTGCGCTCAGGCCATTGGCCTGCGCTCAGGCCATTGGCCTGCGCTCAGGCCATTGGCCTGCGCTCAGGCCATTGGCCTGCGCTCAGGCCATTGGCCTGCGCTCAGGCCATTGGCCTGCGCTCAGGCCATTGGCCTGCGCTCAGGCCATTGGCCTGCGCTCAGGCCATTGGCCTGCGCTCAGGCCATTGGCCTGCGCTCAGGCCATTGGCCTGCGCTCAGGCCATTGGCCTGCGCTCAGGCCATTGGCCTGCGCTCAGGCCATTGGCCTGCGCTCAGGCCATTGGCCTGCGCTCAGGCCATTGGCCTGCGCTCAGGCCATTGGCCTGCGCTCAGGCCATTGGCCTGCGCTCAGGCCATTGGCCTGCGCTCAGGCCATTGGCCTGCGCTCAGGCCATTGGCCTGCGCTCAGGCCATTGGCCGCCCAATTTCTCTCTCTCTTTTCCCTCTGGATTTGACTTTTCTTCTTCTCTCCCCCCCCCCCACCTAATCTCAGGTTTTTTGTTTTCTTTATTTCCTTTACCACTCTTTCCTTCTTTCACACTCTTCCAGATTGTGCAACGTTTCCTCTTTCTGTCCAGCTCCTTTGGTCTCATGCTTTTACAGTGGTCAGCCAAAAGGAGGAGGAGGATTTCTATATGGTAAATGCTTCAAAGTGGGGACTTCATCTGTGGTATGTCACAAATGGGACAAGCACCCAATTGTTGCAGTGTGTTCTGCTGCTTCTGTTTAGAGTTCCAGCCAGCTCTTCCCTCCAAGTGCATTACACAAGCACGCACACACAGAGACACAGGGACGCCCCATTTCATAATGGTAATTTTATTCTTTATACTCCACACAACTCACTGGGTTAATAAAGAAAACAAAAAACCTGAGATTAGGTGGGGGGGGGGAGAGAAGAAGAAAAGTCAAATCCAGAGGGAAAAGAGAGAGAGAAATTGGGCGGCCAATGGCCTGAGCGCTCAGGCCATTGGCCTGCGCTCAGGCCATTGGCCGCCCAATTTCTCTCTCTCTTTTCCCTCTGGATTTGACTTTTCTTCTTCTCTCCCCCCCCCCACCTAATCTCAGGTTTTTTGTTTTCTTTATTTCCTTTACCACTCTTTCCTTCTTTCACACTCTTCCAGATTGTGCAACGTTTCCTCTTTCTGTCCAGCTCCTTTGGTCTCATGCTTTTACAGTGGTCAGCCAAAAGGAGGAGGAGGATTTCTATATGGTAAATGCTTCAAAGTGGGGACTTCATCTGTGGTATGTCACAAATGGGACAAGCACCCAATTGTTGCAGTGTGTTCTGCTGCTTCTGTTTAGAGTTCCAGCCAGCTCTTCCCTCCAAGTGCATTACACAAGCACGCACACACAGAGACACAGGGACGCCCCATTTCATAATGGTAATTTTATTCTTTATACTCCACACAACTCACTGGGTTGCCCCGGCCGCTCTGGGCGGCATCCATGATGTGTAAAAACATAATAAAAAACTAGACGTTTTTTTAAAAAAAACCCTTCACTGTACAGGATTGCCTTCAGACGGCTTGGGAGTCGGAGAACTCCATACCCCCCAACATTTCTCCTTTGAAAATAGGGACACCCTAAGGAAAAGAGATTAACAGGAATCCTTCAAGTGGTTTGGCTATGCGTTGGTTAATGGGTTAATTGGTGAGCTATGAGGTGAAGGGGAGGGTCCGATGCCTTGTCAATCAAAGAATGCCTTGTCAACCAACCAGAGGCAGCTTTGCAAACCCAGCAGCCTTGTCAACCAACCAGAAGCCGTTTGTCAATGCCAGCAGCCTTGTCAACCAACCAGAGGCAGCTTTGCAAAGCCAGCAGCCTTGTCAACCAACCAGAAGCCGTTTGTCAATGCCAGCAGCCTTGTCAACCAATCAGAGGCAGCTTTTTCACTCCCAGCAGTAGGTATAAAACCAGCAGGCCTGGCCTGCGCTCAGGCCATTGGCCGCCCAATTTCTCTCTCTCTTTTCCCTCTGGATTTGACTTTTCTTCTTCTCTCCCCCCCCCCCCACCTAATCTCAGGTTTTTTGTTTTCTTTATTTCCTTTACCACTCTTTCCTTCTTTCACACTCTTCCAGATTGTGCAACGTTTCCTCTTTCTGTCCAGCTCCTTTGGTCTCATGCTTTTACAGTGGTCAGCCAAAAGGAGGAGG
Source organism: Podarcis muralis (assembly GCF_964188315.1). Classification (NCBI taxonomy): domain Eukaryota; kingdom Metazoa; phylum Chordata; class Lepidosauria; order Squamata; family Lacertidae; genus Podarcis; species Podarcis muralis. The sequence continues at coordinate 27,813 of NW_027554727.1, forward strand.
AGGATTTCTATATGGTAAATGCTTCAAAGTGGGGACTTCATCTGTGGTATGTCACAAATGGGACAAGCACCCAATTGTTGCAGTGTGTTCTGCTGCTTCTGTTTAGAGTTCCAGCCAGCTCTTCCCTCCAAGTGCATTACACAAGCACGCACACACAGAGACACAGGGACGCCCCATTTCATAATGGTAATTTTATTCTTTATACTCCACACAACTCACTGGGTTAATAAAGAAAACAAAAAACCTGAGATTAGGTGGGGGGGGGGAGAGAAGAAGAAAAGTCAAATCCAGAGGGAAAAGAGAGAGAGAAATTGGGCGGCCAATGGCCTGAGCGCTCAGGCCATTGGCCTGCGCTCAGGCCATTGGCCGCCCAATTTCTCTCTCTCTTTTCCCTCTGGATTTGACTTTTCTTCTTCTCTCCCCCCCCCCACCTAATCTCAGGTTTTTTGTTTTCTTTATTTCCTTTACCACTCTTTCCTTCTTTCACACTCTTCCAGATTGTGCAACGTTTCCTCTTTCTGTCCAGCTCCTTTGGTCTCATGCTTTTACAGTGGTCAGCCAAAAGGAGGAGGAGGATTTCTATATGGTAAATGCTTCAAAGTGGGGACTTCATCTGTGGTATGTCACAAATGGGACAAGCACCCAATTGTTGCAGTGTGTTCTGCTGCTTCTGTTTAGAGTTCCAGCCAGCTCTTCCCTCCAAGTGCATTACACAAGCACGCACACACAGAGACACAGGGACGCCCCATTTCATAATGGTAATTTTATTCTTTATACTCCACACAACTCACTGGGTTGCCCCGGCCGCTCTGGGCGGCATCCATGATGTGTAAAAACATAATAAAAAACTAGACGTTTTTTTAAAAAAAACCCTTCACTGTACAGGATTGCCTTCAGACGGCTTGGGAGTCGGAGAACTCCATACCCCCCAACATTTCTCCTTTGAAAATAGGGACACCCTAAGGAAAAGAGATTAACAGGAATCCTTCAAGTGGTTTGGCTATGCGTTGGTTAATGGGTTAATTGGTGAGCTATGAGGTGAAGGGGAGGGTCCGATGCCTTGTCAATCAAAGAATGCCTTGTCAACCAACCAGAGGCAGCTTTGCAAACCCAGCAGCCTTGTCAACCAACCAGAAGCCGTTTGTCAATGCCAGCAGCCTTGTCAACCAACCAGAGGCAGCTTTGCAAAGCCAGCAGCCTTGTCAACCAACCAGAAGCCGTTTGTCAATGCCAGCAGCCTTGTCAACCAATCAGAGGCAGCTTTTTCACTCCCAGCAGTAGGTATAAAACCAGCAGGCCTGGCCTGCGCTCAGGCCATTGGCCGCCCAATTTCTCTCTCTCTTTTCCCTCTGGATTTGACTTTTCTTCTTCTCTCCCCCCCCCCCACCTAATCTCAGGTTTTTTGTTTTCTTTATTTCCTTTACCACTCTTTCCTTCTTTCACACTCTTCCAGATTGTGCAACGTTTCCTCTTTCTGTCCAGCTCCTTTGGTCTCATGCTTTTACAGTGGTCAGCCAAAAGGAGGAGGAGGATTTCTATATGGTAAATGCTTCAAAGTGGGGACTTCATCTGTGGTATGTCACAAATGGGACAAGCACCCAATTGTTGCAGTGTGTTCTGCTGCTTCTGTTTAGAGTTCCAGCCAGCTCTTCCCTCCAAGTGCATTACACAAGCACGCACACACAGAGACACAGGGACGCCCCATTTCATAATGGTAATTTTATTCTTTATACTCCAGACAACTCACTGGGTTAATAAAGAAAACAAAAAACCTGAGATTAGGTGGGGGGGGGGGAGAGAAGAAGAAAAGTCAAATCCAGAGGGAAAAGAGAGAGAGAAATTGGGCGGCCAATGGCCTGAGCGCTCAGGCCATTGGCCTGCGCTCAGGCCATTGGCCGCCCAATTTCTCTCTCTCTTTTCCCTCTGGATTTGACTTTTCTTCTTCTCTCCCCCCCCCCACCTAATCTCAGGTTTTTTGTTTTCTTTATTTCCTTTACCACTCTTTCCTTCTTTCACACTCTTCCAGATTGTGCAACGTTTCCTCTTTCTGTCCAGCTCCTTTGGTCTCATGCTTTTACAGTGGTCAGCCAAAAGGAGGAGGAGGATTTCTATATGGTAAATGCTTCAAAGTGGGGACTTCATCTGTGGTATGTCACAAATGGGACAAGCACCCAATTGTTGCAGTGTGTTCTGCTGCTTCTGTTTAGAGTTCCAGCCAGCTCTTCCCTCCAAGTGCATTACACAAGCACGCACACACAGAGACACAGGGACGCCCCATTTCATAATGGTAATTTTATTCTTTATACTCCACACAACTCACTGGGTTGCCCCGGCCGCTCTGGGCGGCATCCATGATGTGTAAAAACATAATAAAAAACTAGACGTTTTTTTTAAAAAAACCCTTCACTGTACAGGATTGCCTTCAGACGGCTTGGGAGTCGGAGAACTCCATACCCCCCAACATTTCTCCTTTGAAAATAGGGACACCCTAAGGAAAAGAGATTAACAGGAATCCTTCAAGTGGTTTGGCTATGCGTTGGTTAATGGGTTAATTGGTGAGCTATGAGGTGAAGGGGAGGGTCCGATGCCTTGTCAATCAAAGAATGCCTTGTCAACCAACCAGAGGCAGCTTTGCAAACCCAGCAGCCTTGTCAACCAACCAGAAGCCGTTTGTCAATGCCAGCAGCCTTGTCAACCAACCAGAGGCAGCTTTGCAAAGCCAGCAGCCTTGTCAACCAACCAGAAGCCGTTTGTCAATGCCAGCAGCCTTGTCAACCAATCAGAGGCAGCTTTTTCACTCCCAGCAGTAGGTATAAAACCAGCAGGCCTGGCCTGCGCTCAGGCCATTGGCCTGCGCTCAGGCCATTGGCCTGCGCTCAGGCCATTGGCCTGCGCTCAGGCCATTGGCCTGCGCTCAGGCCATTGGCCTGCGCTCAGGCCATTGGCCTGCGCTCAGGCCATTGGCCTGCGCTCAGGCCATTGGCCTGCGCTCAGGCCATTGGCCTGCGCTCAGGCCATTGGCCTGCGCTCAGGCCATTGGCCTGCGCTCAGGCCATTGGCCTGCGCTCAGGCCATTGGCCTGCGCTCAGGCCATTGGCCTGCGCTCAGGCCATTGGCCTGCGCTCAGGCCATTGGCCTGCGCTCAGGCCATTGGCCTGCGCTCAGGCCATTGGCCTGCGCTCAGGCCATTGGCCTGCGCTCAGGCCATTGGCCTGCGCTCAGGCCATTGGCCTGCGCTCAGGCCATTGGCCTGCGCTCAGGCCATTGGCCTGCGCTCAGGCCATTGGCCTGCGCTCAGGCCATTGGCCTGCGCTCAGGCCATTGGCCGCCCAATTTCTCTCTCTCTTTTCCCTCTGGATTTGACTTTTCTTCTTCTCTCCCCCCCCCCCCACCTAATCTCAGGTTTTTTGTTTTCTTTATTTCCTTTACCACTCTTTCCTTCTTTCACACTCTTCCAGATTGTGCAACGTTTCCTCTTTCTGTCCAGCTCCTTTGGTCTCATGCTTTTACAGTGGTCAGCCAAAAGGAGGAGGAGGATTTCTATATGGTAAATGCTTCAAAGTGGGGACTTCATCTGTGGTATGTCACAAATGGGACAAGCACCCAATTGTTGCAGTGTGTTCTGCTGCTTCTGTTTAGAGTTCCAGCCAGCTCTTCCCTCCAAGTGCATTACACAAGCACGCACACACAGAGACACAGGGACGCCCCATTTCATAATGGTAATTTTATTCTTTATACTCCACACAACTCACTGGGTTAATAAAGAAAACAAAAAACCTGAGATTAGGTGGGGGGGGGGGGAGAGAAGAAGAAAAGTCAAATCCAGAGGGAAAAGAGAGAGAGAAATTGGGCGGCCAATGGCCTGAGCGCTCAGGCCATTGGCCTGCGCTCAGGCCATTGGCCGCCCAATTTCTCTCTCTCTTTTCCCTCTGGATTTGACTTTTCTTCTTCTCTCCCCCCCCCCACCTAATCTCAGGTTTTTTGTTTTCTTTATTTCCTTTACCACTCTTTCCTTCTTTCACACTCTTACAGATTGTGCAACGTTTCCTCTTTCTGTCCAGCTCCTTTGGTCTCATGCTTTTACAGTGGTCAGCCAAAAGGAGGAGGAGGATTTCTATATGGTAAATGCTTCAAAGTGGGGACTTCATCTGTGGTATGTCACAAATGGGACAAGCACCCAATTGTTGCAGTGTGTTCTGCTGCTTCTGTTTAGAGTTCCAGCCAGCTCTTCCCTCCAAGTGCATTACACAAGCACGCACACACAGAGACACAGGGACGCCCCATTTCATAATGGTAATTTTATTCTTTATACTCCACACAACTCACTGGGTTGCCCCGGCCGCTCTGGGCGGCATCCATGATGTGTAAAAACATAATAAAAAACTAGACGTTTTTTTAAAAAAAACCCTTCACTGTACAGGATTGCCTTCAGACGGCTTGGGAGTCGGAGAACTCCATACCCCCCAACATTTCTCCTTTGAAAATAGGGACACCCTAAGGAAAAGAGATTAACAGGAATCCTTCAAGTGGTTTGGCTATGCGTTGGTTAATGGGTTAATTGGTGAGCTATGAGGTGAAGGGGAGGGTCCGATGCCTTGTCAATCAAAGAATGCCTTGTCAACCAACCAGAGGCAGCTTTGCAAACCCAGCAGCCTTGTCAACCAACCAGAAGCCGTTTGTCAATGCCAGCAGCCTTGTCAACCAACCAGAGGCAGCTTTGCAAAGCCAGCAGCCTTGTCAACCAACCAGAAGCCGTTTGTCAATGCCAGCAGCCTTGTCAACCAATCAGAGGCAGCTTTTTCACTCCCAGCAGTAGGTATAAAACCAGCAGGCCTGGCCTGCGCTCAGGCCATTGGCCTGCGCTCAGGCCATTGGCCTGCGCTCAGGCCATTGGCCTGCGCTCAGGCCATTGGCCTGCGCTCAGGCCATTGGCCTGCGCTCAGGCCATTGGCCTGCGCTCAGGCCATTGGCCTGCGCTCAGGCCATTGGCCTGCGCTCAGGCCATTGGCCTGCGCTCAGGCCATTGGCCTGCGCTCAGGCCATTGGCCTGCGCTCAGGCCATTGGCCTGCGCTCAGGCCATTGGCCTGCGCTCAGGCCATTGGCCTGCGCTCAGGCCATTGGCCTGCGCTCAGGCCATTGGCCTGCGCTCAGGCCATTGGCCTGCGCTCAGGCCATTGGCCTGCGCTCAGGCCATTGGCCTGCGCTCAGGCCATTGGCCTGCGCTCAGGCCATTGGCCTGCGCTCAGGCCATTGGCCTGCGCTCAGGCCATTGGCCTGCGCTCAGGCCATTGGCCTGCGCTCAGGCCATTGGCCGCCCAATTTCTCTCTCTCTTTTCCCTCTGGATTTGACTTTTCTTCTTCTCTCCCCCCCCCCCCCACCTAATCTCAGGTTTTTTGTTTTCTTTATTTCCTTTACCACTCTTTCCTTCTTTCACACTCTTCCAGATTGTGCAACGTTTCCTCTTTCTGTCCAGCTCCTTTGGTCTCATGCTTTTACAGTGGTCAGCCAAAAGGAGGAGGAGGATTTCTATATGGTAAATGCTTCAAAGTGGGGACTTCATCTGTGGTATGTCACAAATGGGACAAGCACCCAATTGTTGCAGTGTGTTCTGCTGCTTCTGTTTAGAGTTCCAGCCAGCTCTTCCCTCCAAGTGCATTACACAAGCACGCACACACAGAGACACAGGGACGCCCCATTTCATAATGGTAATTTTATTCTTTATACTCCACACAACTCACTGGGTTAATAAAGAAAACAAAAAACCTGAGATTAGGTGGGGGGGGGGGGAGAGAAGAAGAAAAGTCAAATCCAGAGGGAAAAGAGAGAGAGAAATTGGGCGGCCAATGGCCTGAGCGCTCAGGCCATTGGCCTGCGCTCAGGCCATTGGCCGCCCAATTTCTCTCTCTCTTTTCCCTCTGGATTTGACTTTTCTTCTTCTCTCCCCCCCCCCACCTAATCTCAGGTTTTTTGTTTTCTTTATTTCCTTTACCACTCTTTCCTTCTTTCACACTCTTACAGATTGTGCAACGTTTCCTCTTTCTGTCCAGCTCCTTTGGTCTCATGCTTTTACAGTGGTCAGCCAAAAGGAGGAGGAGGATTTCTATATGGTAAATGCTTCAAAGTGGGGACTTCATCTGTGGTATGTCACAAATGGGACAAGCACCCAATTGTTGCAGTGTGTTCTGCTGCTTCTGTTTAGAGTTCCAGCCAGCTCTTCCCTCCAAGTGCATTACACAAGCACGCACACACAGAGACACAGGGACGCCCCATTTCATAATGGTAATTTTATTCTTTATACTCCACACAACTCACTGGGTTGCCCCGGCCGCTCTGGGCGGCATCCATGATGTGTAAAAACATAATAAAAAACTAGACGTTTTTTTTAAAAAAACCCTTCACTGTACAGGATTGCCTTCAGACGGCTTGGGAGTCGGAGAACTCCATACCCCCCAACATTTCTCCTTTGAAAATAGGGACACCCTAAGGAAAAGAGATTAACAGGAATCCTTCAAGTGGTTTGGCTATGCGTTGGTTAATGGGTTAATTGGTGAGCTATGAGGTGAAGGGGAGGGTCCGATGCCTTGTCAATCAAAGAATGCCTTGTCAACCAACCAGAGGCAGCTTTGCAAACCCAGCAGCCTTGTCAACCAACCAGAAGCCGTTTGTCAATGCCAGCAGCCTTGTCAACCAACCAGAGGCAGCTTTGCAAAGCCAGCAGCCTTGTCAACCAACCAGAAGCCGTTTGTCAATGCCAGCAGCCTTGTCAACCAATCAGAGGCAGCTTTTTCACTCCCAGCAGTAGGTATAAAACCAGCAGGCCTGGCCTGCGCTCAGGCCATTGGCCTGCGCTCAGGCCATTGGCCTGCGCTCAGGCCATTGGCCTGCGCTCAGGCCATTGGCCTGCGCTCAGGCCATTGGCCTGCGCTCAGGCCATTGGCCTGCGCTCAGGCCATTGGCCTGCGCTCAGGCCATTGGCCTGCGCTCAGGCCATTGGCCTGCGCTCAGGCCATTGGCCTGCGCTCAGGCCATTGGCCTGCGCTCAGGCCATTGGCCTGCGCTCAGGCCATTGGCCTGCGCTCAGGCCATTGGCCTGCGCTCAGGCCATTGGCCTGCGCTCAGGCCATTGGCCTGCGCTCAGGCCATTGGCCTGCGCTCAGGCCATTGGCCTGCGCTCAGGCCATTGGCCTGCGCTCAGGCCATTGGCCTGCGCTCAGGCCATTGGCCTGCGCTCAGGCCATTGGCCTGCGCTCAGGCCATTGGCCTGCGCTCAGGCCATTGGCCGCCCAATTTCTCTCTCTCTTTTCCCTCTGGATTTGACTTTTCTTCTTCTCTCCCCCCCCCCCACCTAATCTCAGGTTTTTTGTTTTCTTTATTTCCTTTACCACTCTTTCCTTCTTTCACACTCTTCCAGATTGTGCAACGTTTCCTCTTTCTGTCCAGCTCCTTTGGTCTCATGCTTTTACAGTGGTCAGCCAAAAGGAGGAGGAGGATTTCTATATGGTAAATGCTTCAAAGTGGGGACTTCATCTGTGGTATGTCACAAATGGGACAAGCACCCAATTGTTGCAGTGTGTTCTGCTGCTTCTGTTTAGAGTTCCAGCCAGCTCTTCCCTCCAAGTGCATTACACAAGCACGCACACACAGAGACACAGGGACGCCCCATTTCATAATGGTAATTTTATTCTTTATACTCCACACAACTCACTGGGTTAATAAAGAAAACAAAAAACCTGAGATTAGGTGGGGGGGGGGGAGAGAAGAAGAAAAGTCAAATCCAGAGGGAAAAGAGAGAGAGAAATTGGGCGGCCAATGGCCTGAGCGCTCAGGCCATTGGCCTGCGCTCAGGCCATTGGCCGCCCAATTTCTCTCTCTCTTTTCCCTCTGGATTTGACTTTTCTTCTTCTCTCCCCCCCCCCACCTAATCTCAGGTTTTTTGTTTTCTTTATTTCCTTTACCACTCTTTCCTTCTTTCACACTCTTACAGATTGTGCAACGTTTCCTCTTTCTGTCCAGCTCCTTTGGTCTCATGCTTTTACAGTGGTCAGCCAAAAGGAGGAGGAGGATTTCTATATGGTAAATGCTTCAAAGTGGGGACTTCATCTGTGGTATGTCACAAATGGGACAAGCACCCAATTGTTGCAGTGTGTTCTGCTGCTTCTGTTTAGAGTTCCAGCCAGCTCTTCCCTCCAAGTGCATTACACAAGCACGCACACACAGAGACACAGGGACGCCCCATTTCATAATGGTAATTTTATTCTTTATACTCCACACAACTCACTGGGTTGCCCCGGCCGCTCTGGGCGGCATCCATGATGTGTAAAAACATAATAAAAAACTAGACGTTTTTTTAAAAAAAACCCTTCACTGTACAGGATTGCCTTCAGACGGCTTGGGAGTCGGAGAACTCCATACCCCCCAACATTTCTCCTTTGAAAAATAGGGACACCCTAAGGAAAAGAGATTAACAGGAATCCTTCAAGTGGTTTGGCTATGCGTTGGTTAATGGGTTAATTGGTGAGCTATGAGGTGAAGGGGAGGGTCCGATGCCTTGTCAATCAAAGAATGCCTTGTCAACCAACCAGAGGCAGCTTTGCAAACCCAGCAGCCTTGTCAACCAACCAGAAGCCGTTTGTCAATGCCAGCAGCCTTGTCAACCAACCAGAGGCAGCTTTGCAAAGCCAGCAGCCTTGTCAACCAACCAGAAGCCGTTTGTCAATGCCAGCAGCCTTGTCAACCAATCAGAGGCAGCTTTTTCACTCCCAGCAGTAGGTATAAAACCAGCAGGCCTGGCCTGCGCTCAGGCCATTGGCCTGCGCTCAGGCCATTGGCCTGCGCTCAGGCCATTGGCCTGCGCTCAGGCCATTGGCCTGCGCTCAGGCCATTGGCCTGCGCTCAGGCCATTGGCCTGCGCTCAGGCCATTGGCCTGCGCTCAGGCCATTGGCCTGCGCTCAGGCCATTGGCCTGCGCTCAGGCCATTGGCCTGCGCTCAGGCCATTGGCCTGCGCTCAGGCCATTGGCCTGCGCTCAGGCCATTGGCCTGCGCTCAGGCCATTGGCCTGCGCTCAGGCCATTGGCCTGCGCTCAGGCCATTGGCCTGCGCTCAGGCCATTGGCCGCCCAATTTCTCTCTCTCTTTTCCCTCTGGATTTGACTTTTCTTCTTCTCTCCCCCCCCCCACCTAATCTCAGGTTTTTTGTTTTCTTTATTTCCTTTACCACTCTTTCCTTCTTTCACACTCTTCCAGATTGTGCAACGTTTCCTCTTTCTGTCCAGCTCGTTTGGTCTCATGCTTTTACAGTGGTCAGCCAAAAGGAGGAGGAGGATTTCTATATGGTAAATGCTTCAAAGTGGGGACTTCATCTGTGGTATGTCACAAATGGGACAAGCACCCAATTGTTGCAGTGTGTTCTGCTGCTTCTGTTTAGAGTTCCAGCCAGCTCTTCCCTCCAAGTGCATTACACAAGCACGCACACACAGAGACACAGGGACGCCCCATTTCATAATGGTAATTTTATTCTTTATACTCCACACAACTCACTGGGTTGCCCGGCCGCTCTGGGCGGCATCCATGATGTGTAAAAACATAATAAAAAACTAGACGTTTTTTTTAAAAAAACCCTTCACTGTACAGGATTGCCTTCAGACGGCTTGGGAGTCGGAGAACTCCATACCCCCCAACATTTCTCCTTTGAAAATAGGGACACCCTAAGGAAAAGAGATTAACAGGAATCCTTCAAGTGGTTTGGCTATGCGTTGGTTAATGGGTTAATTGGTGAGCTATGAGGTGAAGGGGAGGGTCCGATGCCTTGTCAATCAAAGAATGCCTTGTCAACCAACCAGAGGCAGCTTTGCAAACCCAGCAGCCTTGTCAACCAACCAGAAGCCGTTTGTCAATGCCAGCAGCCTTGTCAACCAACCAGAGGCAGCTTTGCAAAGCCAGCAGCCTTGTCAACCAACCAGAAGCCGTTTGTCAATGCCAGCAGCCTTGTCAACCAATCAGAGGCAGCTTTTTCACTCCCAGCAGTAGGTATAAAACCAGCAGGCCTGGCCTGCGCTCAGGCCATTGGCCTGCGCTCAGGCCATTGGCCTGCGCTCAGGCCATTGGCCTGCGCTCAGGCCATTGGCCTGCGCTCAGGCCATTGGCCTGCGCTCAGGCCATTGGCCTGCGCTCAGGCCATTGGCCTGCGCTCAGGCCATTGGCCTGCGCTCAGGCCATTGGCCTGCGCTCAGGCCATTGGCCTGCGCTCAGGCCATTGGCCTGCGCTCAGGCCATTGGCCTGCGCTCAGGCCATTGGCCTGCGCTCAGGCCATTGGCCTGCGCTCAGGCCATTGGCCTGCGCTCAGGCCATTGGCCTGCGCTCAGGCCATTGGCCTGCGCTCAGGCCATTGGCCTGCGCTCAGGCCATTGGCCTGCGCTCAGGCCATTGGCCTGCGCTCAGGCCATTGGCCTGCGCTCAGGCCATTGGCCTGCGCTCAGGCCATTGGCCGCCCAATTTCTCTCTCTCTTTTCCCTCTGGATTTGACTTTTCTTCTTCTCTCCCCCCCCCCCCCACCTAATCTCAGGTTTTTTGTTTTCTTTATTTCCTTTACCACTCTTTCCTTCTTTCACACTCTTCCAGATTGTGCAACGTTTCCTCTTTCTGTCCAGCTCCTTTGGTCTCATGCTTTTACAGTGGTCAGCCAAAAGGAGGAGGAGGATTTCTATATGGTAAATGCTTCAAAGTGGGGACTTCATCTGTGGTATGTCACAAATGGGACAAGCACCCAATTGTTGCAGTGTGTTCTGCTGCTTCTGTTTAGAGTTCCAGCCAGCTCTTCCCTCCAAGTGCATTACACAAGCACGCACACACAGAGACACAGGGACGCCCCATTTCATAATGGTAATTTTATTCTTTATACTCCACACAACTCACTGGGTTAATAAAGAAAACAAAAAACCTGAGATTAGGTGGGGGGGGGGGGGAGAGAAGAAGAAAAGTCAAATCCAGAGGGAAAAGAGAGAGAGAAATTGGGCGGCCAATGGCCTGAGCGCTCAGGCCATTGGCCTGCGCTCAGGCCATTGGCCGCCCAATTTCTCTCTCTCTTTTCCCTCTGGATTTGACTTTTCTTCTTCTCTCCCCCCCCCCACCTAATCTCAGGTTTTTTGTTTTCTTTATTTCCTTTACCACTCTTTCCTTCTTTCACACTCTTACAGATTGTGCAACGTTTCCTCTTTCTGTCCAGCTCCTTTGGTCTCATGCTTTTACAGTGGTCAGCCAAAAGGAGGAGGAGGATTTCTATATGGTAAATGCTTCAAAGTGGGGACTTCATCTGTGGTATGTCACAAATGGGACAAGCACCCAATTGTTGCAGTGTGTTCTGCTGCTTCTGTTTAGAGTTCCAGCCAGCTCTTCCCTCCAAGTGCATTACACAAGCACGCACACACAGAGACACAGGGACGCCCCATTTCATAATGGTAATTTTATTCTTTATACTCCACACAACTCACTGGGTTGCCCCGGCCGCTCTGGGCGGCATCCATGATGTGTAAAAACATAATAAAAAACTAGACGTTTTTTTAAAAAAACCCTTCACTGTACAGGATTGCCTTCAGACGGCTTGGGAGTCGGAGAACTCCCATACCCCCCAACATTTCTCCTTTGAAAATAGGGACACCCTAAGGAAAAGAGATTAACAGGAATCCTTCAAGTGGTTTGGCTATGCGTTGGTTAATGGGTTAATTGGTGAGCTATGAGGTGAAGGGGAGGGTCCGATGCCTTGTCAATCAAAGAATGCCTTGTCAACCAACCAGAGGCAGCTTTGCAAACCCAGCAGCCTTGTCAACCAACCAGAAGCCGTTTGTCAATGCCAGCAGCCTTGTCAACCAACCAGAGGCAGCTTTGCAAAGCCAGCAGCCTTGTCAACCAACCAGAAGCCGTTTGTCAATGCCAGCAGCCTTGTCAACCAATCAGAGGCAGCTTTTTCACTCCCAGCAGTAGGTATAAAACCAGCAGGCCTGGCCTGCGCTCAGGCCATTGGCCTGCGCTCAGGCCATTGGCCTGCGCTCAGGCCATTGGCCTGCGCTCAGGCCATTGGCCTGCGCTCAGGCCATTGGCCTGCGCTCAGGCCATTGGCCTGCGCTCAGGCCATTGGCCTGCGCTCAGGCCATTGGCCTGCGCTCAGGCCATTGGCCTGCGCTCAGGCCATTGGCCTGCGCTCAGGCCATTGGCCTGCGCTCAGGCCATTGGCCTGCGCTCAGGCCATTGGCCTGCGCTCAGGCCATTGGCCTGCGCTCAGGCCATTGGCCTGCGCTCAGGCCATTGGCCTGCGCTCAGGCCATTGGCCTGCGCTCAGGCCATTGGCCTGCGCTCAGGCCATTGGCCTGCGCTCAGGCCATTGGCCTGCGCTCAGGCCATTGGCCGCCCAATTTCTCTCTCTCTTTTCCCTCTGGATTTGACTTTTCTTCTTCTCTCCCCCCCCCCACCTAATCTCAGGTTTTTTGTTTTCTTTATTTCCTTTACCACTCTTTCCTTCTTTCACACTCTTCCAGATTGTGCAACGTTTCCTCTTTCTGTCCAGCTCGTTTGGTCTCATGCTTTTACAGTGGTCAGCCAAAAGGAGGAGGAGGATTTCTATATGGTAAATGCTTCAAAGTGGGGACTTCATCTGTGGTATGTCACAAATGGGACAAGCACCCAATTGTTGCAGTGTGTTCTGCTGCTTCTGTTTAGAGTTCCAGCCAGCTCTTCCCTCCAAGTGCATTACACAAGCACGCACACACAGAGACACAGGGACGCCCCATTTCATAATGGTAATTTTATTCTTTATACTCCACACAACTCACTGGGTTGCCCCGGCCGCTCTGGGCGGCATCCATGATGTGTAAAAACATAATAAAAAACTAGACGTTTTTTTAAAAAAAACCCTTCACTGTACAGGATTGCCTTCAGACGGCTTGGGAGTCGGAGAACTCCATACCCCCCAACATTTCTCCTTTGAAAATAGGGACACCCTAAGGAAAAGAGATTAACAGGAATCCTTCAAGTGGTTTGGCTATGCGTTGGTTAATGGGTTAATTGGTGAGCTATGAGGTGAAGGGGAGGGTCCGATGCCTTGTCAATCAAAGAATGCCTTGTCAACCAACCAGAGGCAGCTTTGCAAACCCAGCAGCCTTGTCAACCAACCAGAAGCCGTTTGTCAATGCCAGCAGCCTTGTCAACCAACCAGAGGCAGCTTTGCAAAGCCAGCAGCCTTGTCAACCAACCAGAAGCCGTTTGTCAATGCCAGCAGCCTTGTCAACCAATCAGAGGCAGCTTTTTCACTCCCAGCAGTAGGTATAAAACCAGCAGGCCTGGCCTGCGCTCAGGCCATTGGCCTGCGCTCAGGCCATTGGCCTGCGCTCAGGCCATTGGCCTGCGCTCAGGCCATTGGCCTGCGCTCAGGCCATTGGCCTGCGCTCAGGCCATTGGCCTGCGCTCAGGCCATTGGCCTGCGCTCAGGCCATTGGCCTGCGCTCAGGCCATTGGCCTGCGCTCAGGCCATTGGCCTGCGCTCAGGCCATTGGCCTGCGCTCAGGCCATTGGCCTGCGCTCAGGCCATTGGCCTGCGCTCAGGCCATTGGCCTGCGCTCAGGCCATTGGCCTGCGCTCAGGCCATTGGCCTGCGCTCAGGCCATTGGCCTGCGCTCAGGCCATTGGCCTGCGCTCAGGCCATTGGCCTGCGCTCAGGCCATTGGCCGCCCAATTTCTCTCTCTCTTTTCCCTCTGGATTTGACTTTTCTTCTTCTCTCCCCCCCCCCACCTAATCTCAGGTTTTTTGTTTTCTTTATTTCCTTTACCACTCTTTCCTTCTTTCACACTCTTCCAGATTGTGCAACGTTTCCTCTTTCTGTCCAGCTCGTTTGGTCTCATGCTTTTACAGTGGTCAGCCAAAAGGAGGAGGAGGATTTCTATATGGTAAATGCTTCAAAGTGGGGACTTCATCTGTGGTATGTCACAAATGGGACAAGCACCCAATTGTTGCAGTGTGTTCTGCTGCTTCTGTTTAGAGTTCCAGCCAGCTCTTCCCTCCAAGTGCATTACACAAGCACGCACACACAGAGACACAGGGACGCCCCATTTCATAATGGTAATTTTATTCTTTATACTCCACACAACTCACTGGGTTGCCCCGGCCGCTCTGGGCGGCATCCATGATGTGTAAAAACATAATAAAAAACTAGACGTTTTTTTAAAAAAAACCCTTCACTGTACAGGATTGCCTTCAGACGGCTTGGGAGTCGGAGAACTCCATACCCCCCAACATTTCTCCTTTGAAAATAGGGACACCCTAAGGAAAAGAGATTAACAGGAATCCTTCAAGTGGTTTGGCTATGCGTTGGTTAATGGGTTAATTGGTGAGCTATGAGGTGAAGGGGAGGGTCCGATGCCTTGTCAATCAAAGAATGCCTTGTCAACCAACCAGAGGCAGCTTTGCAAACCCAGCAGCCTTGTCAACCAACCAGAAGCCGTTTGTCAATGCCAGCAGCCTTGTCAACCAACCAGAGGCAGCTTTGCAAAGCCAGCAGCCTTGTCAACCAACCAGAAGCCGTTTGTCAATGCCAGCAGCCTTGTCAACCAATCAGAGGCAGCTTTTTCACTCCCAGCAGTAGGTATAAAACCAGCAGGCCATTGGCCTGCGCTCAGGCCATTGGCCTGCGCTCAGGCCATTGGCCTGCGCTCAGGCCATTGGCCTGCGCTCAGGCCATTGGCCGCCCAATTTCTCTCTCTCTTTTCCCTCTGGATTTGACTTTTCTTCTTCTCTCCCCCCCCCCCACCTAATCTCAGGTTTTTTGTTTTCTTTATTTCCTTTACCACTCTTTCCTTCTTTCACACTCTTCCAGATTGTGCAACGTTTCCTCTTTCTGTCCAGCTCGTTTGGTCTCATGCTTTTACAGTGGTCAGCCAAAAGGAGGAGGAGGATTTCTATATGGTAAATGCTTCCAAGTGGGGACTTCATCTGTGGTATGTCACAAATGGGACAAGCACCCAATTGTTGCAGTGTGTTCTGCTGCTTCTGTTTAGAGTTCCAGCCAGCTCTTCCCTCCAAGTGCATTACACAAGCACGCACACACAGAGACACAGGGACGCCCCATTTCATAATGGTAATTTTATTCTTTATACTCCACACAACTCACTGGGTTGCCCCGGCCGCTCTGGGCGGCATCCATGATGTGTAAAAACATAATAAAAAACTAGACGTTTTTTTAAAAAAAAACCCTTCACTGTACAGGATTGCCTTCAGACGGCTTGGGAGTCGGAGAACTCCATACCCCCCAACATTTCTCCTTTGAAAATAGGGACACCCTAAGGAAAAGAGATTAACAGGAATCCTTCAAGTGGTTTGGCTATGCGTTGGTTAATGGGTTAATTGGTGAGCTATGAGGTGAAGGGGAGGGTCCGATGCCTTGTCAATCAAAGAATGCCTTGTCAACCAACCAGAGGCAGCTTTGCAAACCCAGCAGCCTTGTCAACCAACCAGAAGCCGTTTGTCAATGCCAGCAGCCTTGTCAACCAACCAGAGGCAGCTTTGCAAAGCCAGCAGCCTTGTCAACCAACCAGAAGCCGTTTGTCAATGCCAGCAGCCTTGTCAACCAATCAGAGGCAGCTTTTTCACTCCCAGCAGTAGGTATAAAACCAGCAGGCCTGGCCTGCGCTCAGGCCATTGGCCTGCGCTCAGGCCATTGGCCTGCGCTCAGGCCATTGGCCTGCGCTCAGGCCATTGGCCTGCGCTCAGGCCATTGGCCTGCGCTCAGGCCATTGGCCTGCGCTCAGGCCATTGGCCTGCGCTCAGGCCATTGGCCTGCGCTCAGGCCATTGGCCTGCGCTCAGGCCATTGGCCTGCGCTCAGGCCATTGGCCTGCGCTCAGGCCATTGGCCTGCGCTCAGGCCATTGGCCTGCGCTCAGGCCATTGGCCTGCGCTCAGGCCATTGGCCTGCGCTCAGGCCATTGGCCTGCGCTCAGGCCATTGGCCTGCGCTCAGGCCATTGGCCTGCGCTCAGGCCATTGGCCTGCGCTCAGGCCATTGGCCTGCGCTCAGGCCATTGGCCTGCGCTCAGGCCATTGGCCTGCGCTCAGGCCATTGGCCTGCGCTCAGGCCATTGGCCGCCCAATTTCTCTCTCTCTTTTCCCTCTGGATTTGACTTTTCTTCTTCTCTCCCCCCCCCCACCTAATCTCAGGTTTTTTGTTTTCTTTATTTCCTTTACCACTCTTTCCTTCTTTCACACTCTTCCAGATTGTGCAACGTTTCCTCTTTCTGTCCAGCTCGTTTGGTCTCATGCTTTTACAGTGGTCAGCCAAAAGGAGGAGGAGGATTTCTATATGGTAAATGCTTCAAAGTGGGGACTTCATCTGTGGTATGTCACAAATGGGACAAGCACCCAATTGTTGCAGTGTGTTCTGCTGCTTCTGTTTAGAGTTCCAGCCAGCTCTTCCCTCCAAGTGCATTACACAAGCACGCACACACAGAGACACAGGGACGCCCCATTTCATAATGGTAATTTTATTCTTTATACTCCACACAACTCACTGGGTTGCCCCGGCCGCTCTGGGCGGCATCCATGATGTGTAAAAACATAATAAAAAACTAGACGTTTTTTTAAAAAAAACCCTTCACTGTACAGGATTGCCTTCAGACGGCTTGGGAGTCGGAGAACTCCATACCCCCCAACATTTCTCCTTTGAAAATAGGGACACCCTAAGGAAAAGAGATTAACAGGAATCCTTCAAGTGGTTTGGCTATGCGTTGGTTAATGGGTTAATTGGTGAGCTATGAGGTGAAGGGG
This sequence comes from Podarcis muralis, assembly GCF_964188315.1. Classification (NCBI taxonomy): domain Eukaryota; kingdom Metazoa; phylum Chordata; class Lepidosauria; order Squamata; family Lacertidae; genus Podarcis; species Podarcis muralis. The sequence goes on from NW_027554727.1 coordinate 44,618, forward strand.
AGGGTCCGATGCCTTGTCAATCAAAGAATGCCTTGTCAACCAACCAGAGGCAGCTTTGCAAACCCAGCAGCCTTGTCAACCAACCAGAAGCCGTTTGTCAATGCCAGCAGCCTTGTCAACCAACCAGAGGCAGCTTTGCAAAGCCAGCAGCCTTGTCAACCAACCAGAAGCCGTTTGTCAATGCCAGCAGCCTTGTCAACCAATCAGAGGCAGCTTTTTCACTCCCAGCAGTAGGTATAAAACCAGCAGGCCTGGCCTGCGCTCAGGCCATTGGCCGCCCAATTTCTCTCTCTCTTTTCCCTCTGGATTTGACTTTTCTTCTTCTCTCCCCCCCCCCCACCTAATCTCAGGTTTTTTGTTTTCTTTATTTCCTTTACCACTCTTTCCTTCTTTCACACTCTTCCAGATTGTGCAACGTTTCCTCTTTCTGTCCAGCTCCTTTGGTCTCATGCTTTTACAGTGGTCAGCCAAAAGGAGGAGGAGGATTTCTATATGGTAAATGCTTCAAAGTGGGGACTTCATCTGTGGTATGTCACAAATGGGACAAGCACCCAATTGTTGCAGTGTGTTCTGCTGCTTCTGTTTAGAGTTCCAGCCAGCTCTTCCCTCCAAGTGCATTACACAAGCACGCACACACAGAGACACAGGGACGCCCCATTTCATAATGGTAATTTTATTCTTTATACTCCACACAACTCACTGGGTTAATAAAGAAAACAAAAAACCTGAGATTAGGTGGGGGGGGGGGAGAGAAGAAGAAAAGTCAAATCCAGAGGGAAAAGAGAGAGAGAAATTGGGCGGCCAATGGCCCCAATGGCCTGAGCGCTCAGGCCATTGGCCTGCGCTCAGTCCATTGGCCGCCCAATTTCTCTCTCTCTTTTCCCTCTGGATTTGACTTTTCTTCTTCTCTCCCCCCCCCCCACCTAATCTCAGGTTTTTTGTTTTCTTTATTTCCTTTACCACTCTTTCCTTCTTTCACACTCTTCCAGATTGTGCAACGTTTCCTCTTTCTGTCCAGCTCCTTTGGTCTCATGCTTTTACAGTGGTCAGCCAAAAGGAGGAGGAGGATTTCTATATGGTAAATGCTTCAAAGTGGGGACTTCATCTGTGGTATGTCACAAATGGGACAAGCACCCAATTGTTGCAGTGTGTTCTGCTGCTTCTGTTTAGAGTTCCAGCCAGCTCTTCCCTCCAAGTGCATTACACAAGCACGCACACACAGAGACACAGGGACGCCCCATTTCATAATGGTAATTTTATTCTTTATACTCCACACAACTCACTGGGTTGCCCCGGCCGCTCTGGGCGGCATCCATGATGTGTAAAAACATAATAAAAAACTAGACGTTTTTTTAAAAAAAACCCTTCACTGTACAGGATTGCCTTCAGACGGCTTGGGAGTCGGAGAACTCCATACCCCCCAACATTTCTCCTTTGAAAATAGGGACACCCTAAGGAAAAGAGATTAACAGGAATCCTTCAAGTGGTTTGGCTATGCGTTGGTTAATGGGTTAATTGGTGAGCTATGAGGTGAAGGGGAGGGTCCGATGCCTTGTCAATCAAAGAATGCCTTGTCAACCAACCAGAGGCAGCTTTGCAAACCCAGCAGCCTTGTCAACCAACCAGAAGCCGTTTGCCAATGCCAGCAGCCTTGTCAACCAACCAGAGGCAGCTTTGCAAAGCCAGCAGCCTTGTCAACCAACCAGAAGCCGTTTGTCAATGCCAGCAGCCTTGTCAACCAATCAGAGGCAGCTTTTTCACTCCCAGCAGTAGGTATAAAACCAGCAGGCCTGGCCTGCGCTCAGGCCATTGGCCGCCCAATTTCTCTCTCTCTTTTCCCTCTGGATTTGACTTTTCTTCTTCTCTCCCCCCCCCCCACCTAATCTCAGGTTTTTTGTTTTCTTTATTTCCTTTACCACTCTTTCCTTCTTTCACACTCTTCCAGATTGTGCAACGTTTCCTCTTTCTGTCCAGCTCCTTTGGTCTCATGCTTTTACAGTGGTCAGCCAAAAGGAGGAGGAGGATTTCTATATGGTAAATGCTTCAAAGTGGGGACTTCATCTGTGGTATGTCACAAATGGGACAAGCACCCAATTGTTGCAGTGTGTTCTGCTGCTTCTGTTTAGAGTTCCAGCCAGCTCTTCCCTCCAAGTGCATTACACAAGCACGCACACACAGAGACACAGGGACGCCCCATTTCATAATGGTAATTTTATTCTTTATACTCCACACAACTCACTGGGTTAATAAAGAAAACAAAAAACCTGAGATTAGGTGGGGGGGGGGGAGAGAAGAAGAAAAGTCAAATCCAGAGGGAAAAGAGAGAGAGAAATTGGGCGGCCAATGGCCTGAGCGCTCAGGCCATTGGCCTGCGCTCAGGCCATTGGCCGCCCAATTTCTCTCTCTCTTTTCCCTCTGGATTTGACTTTTCTTCTTCTCTCCCCCCCCCCACCTAATCTCAGGTTTTTTGTTTTCTTTATTTCCTTTACCACTCTTTCCTTCTTTCACACTCTTCCAGATTGTGCAACGTTTCCTCTTTCTGTCCAGCTCCTTTGGTCTCATGCTTTTACAGTGGTCAGCCAAAAGGAGGAGGAGGATTTCTATATGGTAAATGCTTCAAAGTGGGGACTTCATCTGTGGTATGTCACAAATGGGACAAGCACCCAATTGTTGCAGTGTGTTCTGCTGCTTCTGTTTAGAGTTCCAGCCAGCTCTTCCCTCCAAGTGCATTACACAAGCACGCACACACAGAGACACAGGGACGCCCCATTTCATAATGGTAATTTTATTCTTTATACTCCACACAACTCACTGGGTTGCCCCGGCCGCTCTGGGCGGCATCCATGATGTGTAAAAACATAATAAAAAACTAGACGTTTTTTTAAAAAAAACCCTTCACTGTACAGGATTGCCTTCAGACGGCTTGGGAGTCGGAGAACTCCATACCCCCCAACATTTCTCCTTTGAAAATAGGAAAAAGAGACCCTAAGGAAAAAACCCTAAGGAAAAGAGATTAACAGGAATCCTTCAAGTGGTTTGGCTATGCGTTGGTTAATGGGTTAATTGGTGAGCTATGAGGTGAAGGGGAGGGTCCGATGCCTTGTCAATCAAAGAATGCCTTGTCAACCAACCAGAGGCAGCTTTGCAAACCCAGCAGCCTTGTCAACCAACCAGAAGCCGTTTGTCAATGCCAGCAGCCTTGTCAACCAACCAGAGGCAGCTTTGCAAAGCCAGCAGCCTTGTCAACCAACCAGAAGCCGTTTGTCAATGCCAGCAGCCTTGTCAACCAATCAGAGGCAGCTTTTTCACTCCCAGCAGTAGGTATAAAACCAGCAGGCCTGGCCTGCGCTCAGGCCATTGGCCTGCGCTCAGGCCATTGGCCGCCCAATTTCTCTCTCTCTTTTCCCTCTGGATTTGACTTTTCTTCTTCTCTCCCCCCCCCCCACCTTAATCTCAGGTTTTTTGTTTTCTTTATTTCCTTTACCACTCTTTCCTTCTTTCACACTCTTCCAGATTGTGCAACGTTTCCTCTTTCTGTCCAGCTCGTTTGGTCTCATGCTTTTACAGTGGTCAGCCAAAAGGAGGAGGAGGATTTCTATATGGTAAATGCTTCAAAGTGGGGACTTCATCTGTGGTATGTCACAAATGGGACAAGCACCCAATTGTTGCAGTGTGTTCTGCTGCTTCTGTTTAGAGTTCCAGCCAGCTCTTCCCTCCAAGTGCATTACACAAGCACGCACACACAGAGACACAGGGACGCCCCATTTCATAATGGTAATTTTATTCTTTATACTCCACACAACTCACTGGGTTGCCCCGGCCGCTCTGGGCGGCATCCATGATGTGTAAAAACATAATAAAAAACTAGACGTTTTTTTAAAAAAAACCCTTCACTGTACAGGATTGCCTTCAGACGGCTTGGGAGTCGGAGAACTCCATACCCCCCAACATTTCTCCTTTGAAAATAGGGACACCCTAAGGAAAAGAGATTAACAGGAATCCTTCAAGTGGTTTGGCTATGCGTTGGTTAATGGGTTAATTGGTGAGCTATGAGGTGAAGGGGAGGGTCCGATGCCTTGTCAATCAAAGAATGCCTTGTCAACCAACCAGAGGCAGCTTTGCAAACCCAGCAGCCTTGTCAACCAACCAGAAGCCGTTTGTCAATGCCAGCAGCCTTGTCAACCAACCAGAGGCAGCTTTGCAAAGCCAGCAGCCTTGTCAACCAACCAGAAGCCGTTTGTCAATGCCAGCAGCCTTGTCAACCAATCAGAGGCAGCTTTTTCACTCCCAGCAGTAGGTATAAAACCAGCAGGCCATTGGCCTGCGCTCAGGCCATTGGCCTGCGCTCAGGCCATTGGCCGCCCAATTTCTCTCTCTCTTTTCCCTCTGGATTTGACTTTTCTTCTTCTCTCCCCCCCCCCCACCTAATCTCAGGTTTTTTGTTTTCTTTATTTCCTTTACCACTCTTTCCTTCTTTCACACTCTTACAGATTGTGCAACGTTTCCTCTTTCTGTCCAGCTCCTTTGGTCTCATGCTTTTACAGTGGTCAGCCAAAAGGAGGAGGAGGATTTCTATATGGTAAATGCTTCAAAGTGGGGACTTCATCTGTGGTATGTCACAAATGGGACAAGCACCCAATTGTTGCAGTGTGTTCTGCTGCTTCTGTTTAGAGTTCCAGCCAGCTCTTCCCTCCAAGTGCATTACACAAGCACGCACACACAGAGACACAGGGACGCCCCATTTCATAATGGTAATTTTATTCTTTATACTCCACACAACTCACTGGGTTGCCCCGGCCGCTCTGGGCGGCATCCATGATGTGTAAAAACATAATAAAAAACTAGACGTTTTTTTAAAAAAAACCCTTCACTGTACAGGATTGCCTTCAGACGGCTTGGGAGTCGGAGAACTCCATACCCCCCAACATTTCTCCTTTGAAAATAGGGACACCCTAAGGAAAAGAGATTAACAGGAATCCTTCAAGTGGTTTGGCTATGCGTTGGTTAATGGGTTAATTGGTGAGCTATGAGGTGAAGGGGAGGGTCCGATGCCTTGTCAATCAAAGAATGCCTTGTCAACCAACCAGAGGCAGCTTTGCAAACCCAGCAGCCTTGTCAACCAACCAGAAGCCGTTTGTCAATGCCAGCAGCCTTGTCAACCAACCAGAGGCAGCTTTGCAAAGCCAGCAGCCTTGTCAACCAACCAGAAGCCGTTTGTCAATGCCAGCAGCCTTGTCAACCAATCAGAGGCAGCTTTTTCACTCCCAGCAGTAGGTATAAAACCAGCAGGCCATTGGCCTGCGCTCAGGCCATGGCCTGCGCTCAGGCCATTGGCCGCCCAATTTCTCTCTCTCTTTTCCCTCTGGATTTGACTTTTCTTCTTCTCTCCCCCCCCCCCACCTAATCTCAGGTTTTTTGTTTTCTTTATTTCCTTTACCACTCTTTCCTTCTTTCACACTCTTCCAGATTGTGCAACGTTTCCTCTTTCTGTCCAGCTCGTTTGGTCTCATGCTTTTACAGTGGTCAGCCAAAAGGAGGAGGAGGATTTCTATATGGTAAATGCTTCAAAGTGGGGACTTCATCTGTGGTATGTCACAAATGGGACAAGCACCCAATTGTTGCAGTGTGTTCTGCTGCTTCTGTTTAGAGTTCCAGCCAGCTCTTCCCTCCAAGTGCATTACACAAGCACGCACACACAGAGACACAGGGACGCCCCATTTCATAATGGTAATTTTATTCTTTATACTCCACACAACTCACTGGGTTGCCCCGGCCGCTCTGGGCGGCATCCATGATGTGTAAAAACATAATAAAAAACTAGACGTTTTTTTTAAAAAAACCCTTCACTGTACAGGATTGCCTTCAGACGGCTTGGGAGTCGGAGAACTCCATACCCCCCAACATTTCTCCTTTGAAAATA
>NW_027554728.1:10000-15000 GCF_964188315.1 Podarcis muralis
CCTGCCTTCCTTCTTCCAGGTAGACCGTGTAAGAAGCTGGCGCTTAGTATAGAAGCGTCAGGCGGCCGCAGGCAGGCAGGCAGGCAGGCAGGCAGGCAGGCAGGCAGGCAGGGTGGGCGTCCCCTGCCTGCCTGCCTTCCTTCCTTCTTCCAGGTAGACCGTGTAAGAACCTGGCGCTTTGTATAGAAGCGTCAGGCGGCCGCAGGCAGGCAGGCAGGCAGGCAGGCAGGCAGGCAGGCAGGCAGGCAGGGTGGGCGTCCCCTGCCTGCCTGCCTGCCTGCCTTCCTTCCTTCTTCCAGGTAGACCGTGTAAGAACCTGGCGCTTTGTATAGAAGCGCCAGGCGGCCGCAGGCAGGCAGGCAGGCAGGCAGGCAGGCAGGCAGGCAGGCAGGCAGGCAGGCAGGCAGGCAGGCTGGCTGGACGTCCCCTGCCTGCCTTCTTCCAGGTAGACCGTGTAAAAACCTGGCGCTTTGTATAGAAGCGTCAGGCGGCCGCAGGCAGGCAGGCAGGCAGGCAGGCAGGCAGGCAGGCAGGCAGGCAGGCAGGCAGGGTGGCCGTCCCCTGCCTGCCTGCCTCCCCCGCCCCCAGGTAGACCGGGTAATAACCTGGCCCTTTTTTTTAGGAGCGCCCTCGTGTGGCCAGCATGGTAAGGGCAGGGCAGCCGTCTTCCTCTTCTTCTTCTTCTTCTTCTTCTTCTTCCTCTTCTTCTTCTTCTTCTTCTTCTTCTTCTTCTTCTTCTTCTTCTTCTTCTTCTTCTCCTTCTCCTTCTCCTCCTCCTCCTCCTCCTCCTCCTCCTCCTCCTCCTCCTCCTCCTCCTTTGTCGTATCCCCACTGTTGTCAAGATCATGCGTGCATGCGTCTGTGCATTCGAGCGGTCGAAATGGGGGATGCGTGAGTGTTTGTGTGTGTGTTGGCATTCCTGCCCGCCCGCCCGCCCACCCGCCCGCCGCCGCCCTCTCTCTCCGTGATCTATTTTGGGTCTGTCTCTCTCTCCCCCACCCGCAAGCACATCGCCACGACAAACCACGACATCGCCAAGGGCGGCCTTCGTGGCGACAGCTGCCGTAGACCTCGGTGAGTTTGTAGACCGCCGCTTGGCAGCAGAGCAGCAGGTAGGCGATGGAGGAGACGGGTGGGGTGGGGTGGGGCGGGGCGTGCCTTCGTGCGTACGTGCGTACATGTCCTTGCAGGGAGGGCAAGGGATCAACCTTGGCGATGTTGTGGGCGGGGGTGGTTTCCTTGGTGTGCGTGTGTGCGCGTTGGAGTGATATCTTGTGTCCATCTCTCTGTCCCTGTCTGTCTCCCCTGCACACAAGCGTGTGTGCGGTGTACTTGGCTCCTGTGTCTCTGTCTCTCTCCCTCCACACAAGCAAATGCTGTGTTTGAGTGTCAGCTTAGTGTGAGAGAGAAATTTTGTGCCCTTCTGTCTCTCCTCTCCTCTCCCGCAAACGACTTTTTGTCTTTGTTTTTGTGTGTGTGTGTGTGTGTGAGAGAGAGAGAGAGAGAGAGAGAGGAGAGACAGAGAGATTTGGTTTCTGCCTGCCTGCCTCTGCCTGCCCCTCTCTCTCTCTCTCTCTCTCTCTCTCTCTCTCTCTCTCTCTCTCTCTCGTCTCTCTCTCCCTCTCCCTCTTTCCCTCCCTCCCTCCCTCTCCCTCCCCCCCCCCGCAATCAAGTGTGTGTGAGAGCGCACGAGTGATTTGGTGCTTGTCTTTCTGTATCCCTGTGTCTCTGCATGCTCCCCCTCCCACAAAGGAACGCCCGCCCGCCAAGACTTTTCTCCCTTGCCGTCCCTGCAAGGACGGACGCACGCACGCACGCATGAACGCACGCCCTCACCCGTCCCCTCCATCGCCTACCTGCTGCACTGCCGCCAAGCGGCGGTCTACAAAGTCACCGAGTTCTACGGTAGCTGTCGCCACGAACCCCACCCACCCTTGGCGATGTCGTCGGGTTACAGCGACCACGTAGACCTGGAGGCTCCATGGGGGGGGGGGGGCGCGCGCACGGGCCGGTAGACCGGGAAGTCCTACGACCTCCACAGTAGACCGGCAAGACGCAGCCTCTCCGGCGGGTAGACCGGGGCCCCGGCGAGTAGATTGTCCGACCGGGAAGCCCCCACGGCCGCGGAGGCAGACCGGCAAACTCCAGCCGTCGGGACCGGTAGACCGGAGGGGAGCCGACGGTCGGGAGACCGGGCAACGGCGCCAGCCCCTCCGGCCGGGAGACCGGGCTTCCCGAGGTCCGGCGCCCAGTAGACCGCCCAGCGGTTGCGCACCGTGCTCCAGGTAGCCCGGCAGAGCCGCGCTCTCCGGAGGGTAGACCGGGAAGCCCCGACGAGCTCGGAGGAAGACCGGCAAACCCCAGCTTTCCCAGCTGGTAGACCGGAGGGGAGCCGAGGGCCGGGAGACCGGGCAACGCCGCCAGCCCCTCAGGCCGGTAGACCGGGCTCACCGAGGTCCGGCCCCCCCCCCGTAGACCGGCCAGCGGTTGCGCGCCGTGCGCCAGGTAGCCCGGCAGAGCCGCGCTCTCCGGTGGGTAGACCGGGAAGCCCCGACGATCTCGGGAGGAAGACCGGCAAGCCCCAGCCTTCCCGGCCGGTAGACCGGAGGGGAGCCGAGGGCCGGGAGACCGGGCTTCCCGAGGTCCGGCGCCCAGTAGACCGGCCAGCGGTTCTGCGCCGTGCTCCAGGTAGTCCGGCAGAGCCGCGCTTTCGGGTGGGTAGACCGGGAAGCCGCATGTTCTCGGAGGAAGACAGGCAAGACCCGGCCTGCCTGGCTGGTAGACCGGAGGGGAGACGAGGGCCAGGAGGCCGGGCAACGCCGCTGGCTCCTCTGGCGGGTAGACAGGGCTTCCCGAGGCCCGGGGCCCAGTAGACCGGCCAGCCGTTCAGTGCCGTGCGCCAGGTGGTCCGGCAGAGCCTCTCTTTCCGGGGGGGTAGGCCGGGAAGCGAAGCCCCGGCGAGCTCGGAGGAAGACCGGCAAACCCAAGCCTTCCCGGACGGTAGACCGGAGGGGAGCCGAGGGCCGGGAGACCGGGCAACGCCGTCTGCCCCTCCGGCGGGTCGACCGGGAAGCTTCCCTTCCTCGGAGGTAGACCGGCAGGACCCAGTCTCCACGGCCAGCAGAGCCCAGGGCCGGGAGACCGGGCACCGCTGCCAGCCCCGGGCCAGACCTTCGGTCGGTAGACCGGGAGGCCCCCTTGTTCTCGGAAGGAGCCCGGCAAGGCCCAGCCTCCCCAGTCGGCAGACCGGGGGGGACTCCGTTCGCGGGCCCGGCCGCCGCCTGGAGGACCGGGGCCTTCGCGAGTAGACCGGGCGGTCGGCGGGCCTCGGGCAGGGTAGACCGGGGAGGACCGGGAAGCCCCAGCCGCCTCGGCCGGGCGGAGAACGGGGGGACCGGCAGCGGACAGACCTCCCAGCGGTAGACCGGAAAAGCCTTCCGTCCTCGGAAGGGGACCGCCACGTCCCAGCTTCCCTGGCCAGCTCCTCCGGCGGGGAGCTAGATCCGGCCGCCCCCCAGGACAGGAAAACGGCCAGCGCTTCCCCTCCTTCTGCCGGGAAGACCGGCCGAGCCACCCCCGCTTGCCGGCCGGTAGACCGGGGCCCCCGGCAACCTCGCCCCCTGGACCGGGCAGGGGCCGGACCCACGCAGGCAGACGCCCGGAAGCCTGCCCTTCCCCGGCCTTCGCACCCTCCGCCAACCGCTCTCGCCTCGCCTCCCTTTTCGGAGGTAGACCGGCAAGCCCCAGTCTCCCCGGCCCCGGCTAGTAGACCGGGCAGCGGTACCAGTCCGGCCGTCAGGTGGACCGGCACCTCCCAGCCCCAAGCAGGGGAGACCGGGAAGCCGTCTGTCCTCGAGGTAGAGCTGGAAGCCCCAGCCCGGCAGGCAGGCAGGCAGGCAGGCAGGCGTGAGCGTGGACGCGAGGAGCCCACCGGGCCTCCGTCGGGACGGCCGGGAAGTCTCCCTTCCTCGGAGGTAGACCGGCAAGACCCAGCCACCCCGGCCGGCAGACTGGAGGGGAGCCCAGGGCCGGGAGACCGGGGTGACCGTGGACGCGAGAAGCAGACTGGGCCTTCGCTGGGTAGACCGGGAGGCCGCCCGTTCCCTGAAGGGGGCCGGCAAGGCCAGGCCTCCCCGGCCGGACGGCAGACTGGGGGGGGGACAGCGGTCGCAGGCCCGCCCGCCCGCCGCCGGGAAGACCGGGGCCCTCGCGAGTAGACCGGGCGGTCGGCAGGCCTCCGGCAGGTAGACCGGGGAGGACCGCAAAGCCCCAGCCGCGGGAAGACCGGCCGAGCCACCCCCGCTTGCCGGCCGGTAGACCGGGGCCCCCGGCAACCTCGCCCCCTGGACCGGGCAGGGGCCGGACCCACGCAGGCAGACGCCCGGAAGCCTGCCCTTCGCCCGCCTCCGCCCGTCGCCGAGAAGCAGAGGCCGGGCGCCGGGAACGGTCTACCGCCGCCCCGGAGCATGGGTAGACCGGCACGACCGGGGAGCCGCGGAGCCTCTTGCCGGAGTGAGCCTGCCGCGTCTGGCCGCCAGGGGCTTCCGAGACGCCGGCCTCTCGCGGCGCCGGCGCCCGGGCCCGCGCCCTGGCGCACGGGTAGACCGGCACGACCGGGGTTTCACGGAGCCTTTTGCCGGAGTGAGCCTGCCGCGTCTGGCCGCCAGGGGCTTCCGAGACGCCGGCCTCTCGCGGCGCCGGCGCCGGCGCCCGAGACGCCGTCCGCTCTCGCCGGGCAAGGACGGCATGCGCGCGGAGATTTCTGGCGACAGGGTTTTCAGGACCCTCTGGAGAACCGCAGACGACCCAACCGCGCTCCCCGGCCAGTGTGGACCCACGGCGGGGGCAGGCGCGGCGTCTGACGCGGTACTTCTGGTTGAACCGAAGACGACCCAACCGCGCTCCCCGGCCAGTGTAGACCCACGGCGGGGGTAGGCGCGGCGTCCGACGCGGTTCTTCCGGGGGGAACCGAAGACGACCCAACCGCGCTCCACGGCCAG
>NW_027554728.1:25000-30000 GCF_964188315.1 Podarcis muralis
TGGCGCTTAGTATAGAAGCGTCAGGCGGCCGCAGGCAGGCAGGCAGGCAGGCAGGCAGGCAGGCAGGCAGGCAGGGTGGGCGTCCCCTGCCTGCCTGCCTTCCTTCCTTCTTCCAGGTAGACCGTGTAAGAACCTGGCGCTTTGTATAGAAGCGTCAGGCGGCCGCAGGCAGGCAGGCAGGCAGGCAGGCAGGCAGGCAGGCAGGCAGGCAGGGTGGGCGTCCCCTGCCTGCCTGCCTGCCTGCCTTCCTTCCTTCTTCCAGGTAGACCGTGTAAGAACCTGGCGCTTTGTATAGAAGCGCCAGGCGGCCGCAGGCAGGCAGGCAGGCAGGCAGGCAGGCAGGCAGGCAGGCAGGCAGGCAGGCAGGCAGGCAGGCAGGCAGGCTGGACGTCCCCTGCCTGCCTTCTTCCAGGTAGACCGTGTAAAAACCTGGCGCTTTGTATAGAAGCGTCAGGCGGCCGCAGGCAGGCAGGCAGGCAGGCAGGCAGGCAGGCAGGCAGGCAGGCAGGCAGGCAGGGTGGCCGTCCCCTGCCTGCCTGCCTCCCCCGCCCCCAGGTAGACCGGGTAATAACCTGGCCCTTTTTTTTAGGAGCGCCCTCGTGTGGCCAGCATGGTAAGGGCAGGGCAGCCGTCTTCCTCTTCTTCTTCTTCTTCTTCTTCTTCTTCCTCTTCTTCTTCTTCTTCTTCTTCTTCTTCTTCTTCTTCTTCTTCTTCTTCTTCTTCTCCTTCTCCTTCTCCTCCTCCTCCTCCTCCTCCTCCTCCTCCTCCTCCTCCTCCTCCTCCTTTGTCGTATCCCCACTGTTGTCAAGATCATGCGTGCATGCGTCTGTGCATTCGAGCGGTCGAAATGGGGGATGCGTGAGTGTTTGTGTGTGTGTTGGCATTCCTGCCCGCCCGCCCGCCCACCCGCCCGCCGCCGCCCTCTCTCTCCGTGATCTATTTTGGGTCTGTCTCTCTCTCCCCCACCCGCAAGCACATCGCCACGACAAACCACGACATCGCCAAGGGCGGCCTTCGTGGCGACAGCTGCCGTAGACCTCGGTGAGTTTGTAGACCGCCGCTTGGCAGCAGAGCAGCAGGTAGGCGATGGAGGAGACGGGTGGGGTGGGGTGGGGCGGGGCGTGCCTTCGTGCGTACGTGCGTACATGTCCTTGCAGGGAGGGCAAGGGATCAACCTTGGCGATGTTGTGGGCGGGGGTGGTTTCCTTGGTGTGCGTGTGTGCGCGTTGGAGTGATATCTTGTGTCCATCTCTCTGTCCCTGTCTGTCTCCCCTGCACACAAGCGTGTGTGCGGTGTACTTGGCTCCTGTGTCTCTGTCTCTCTCCCTCCACACAAGCAAATGCTGTGTTTGAGTGTCAGCTTAGTGTGAGAGAGAAATTTTGTGCCCTTCTGTCTCTCCTCTCCTCTCCCGCAAACGACTTTTTGTCTTTGTTTTTGTGTGTGTGTGTGTGTGTGAGAGAGAGAGAGAGAGAGAGAGAGGAGAGACAGAGAGATTTGGTTTCTGCCTGCCTGCCTCTGCCTGCCCCTCTCTCTCTCTCTCTCTCTCTCTCTCTCTCTCTCTCTCTCTCTCTCTCGTCTCTCTCTCCCTCTCCCTCTTTCCCTCCCTCCCTCCCTCTCCCTCCCCCCCCCCGCAATCAAGTGTGTGTGAGAGCGCACGAGTGATTTGGTGCTTGTCTTTCTGTATCCCTGTGTCTCTGCATGCTCCCCCTCCCACAAAGGAACGCCCGCCCGCCAAGACTTTTCTCCCTTGCCGTCCCTGCAAGGACGGACGCACGCACGCACGCATGAACGCACGCCCTCACCCGTCCCCTCCATCGCCTACCTGCTGCACTGCCGCCAAGCGGCGGTCTACAAAGTCACCGAGTTCTACGGTAGCTGTCGCCACGAACCCCACCCACCCTTGGCGATGTCGTCGGGTTACAGCGACCACGTAGACCTGGAGGCTCCATGGGGGGGGGGGGGCGCGCGCACGGGCCGGTAGACCGGGAAGTCCTACGACCTCCACAGTAGACCGGCAAGACGCAGCCTCTCCGGCGGGTAGACCGGGGCCCCGGCGAGTAGATTGTCCGACCGGGAAGCCCCCACGGCCGCGGAGGCAGACCGGCAAACTCCAGCCGTCGGGACCGGTAGACCGGAGGGGAGCCGACGGTCGGGAGACCGGGCAACGGCGCCAGCCCCTCCGGCCGGGAGACCGGGCTTCCCGAGGTCCGGCGCCCAGTAGACCGCCCAGCGGTTGCGCACCGTGCTCCAGGTAGCCCGGCAGAGCCGCGCTCTCCGGAGGGTAGACCGGGAAGCCCCGACGAGCTCGGAGGAAGACCGGCAAACCCCAGCTTTCCCAGCTGGTAGACCGGAGGGGAGCCGAGGGCCGGGAGACCGGGCAACGCCGCCAGCCCCTCAGGCCGGTAGACCGGGCTCACCGAGGTCCGGCCCCCCCCCCGTAGACCGGCCAGCGGTTGCGCGCCGTGCGCCAGGTAGCCCGGCAGAGCCGCGCTCTCCGGTGGGTAGACCGGGAAGCCCCGACGATCTCGGGAGGAAGACCGGCAAGCCCCAGCCTTCCCGGCCGGTAGACCGGAGGGGAGCCGAGGGCCGGGAGACCGGGCTTCCCGAGGTCCGGCGCCCAGTAGACCGGCCAGCGGTTCTGCGCCGTGCTCCAGGTAGTCCGGCAGAGCCGCGCTTTCGGGTGGGTAGACCGGGAAGCCGCATGTTCTCGGAGGAAGACAGGCAAGACCCGGCCTGCCTGGCTGGTAGACCGGAGGGGAGACGAGGGCCAGGAGGCCGGGCAACGCCGCTGGCTCCTCTGGCGGGTAGACAGGGCTTCCCGAGGCCCGGGGCCCAGTAGACCGGCCAGCCGTTCAGTGCCGTGCGCCAGGTGGTCCGGCAGAGCCTCTCTTTCCGGGGGGGTAGGCCGGGAAGCGAAGCCCCGGCGAGCTCGGAGGAAGACCGGCAAACCCAAGCCTTCCCGGACGGTAGACCGGAGGGGAGCCGAGGGCCGGGAGACCGGGCAACGCCGTCTGCCCCTCCGGCGGGTCGACCGGGAAGCTTCCCTTCCTCGGAGGTAGACCGGCAGGACCCAGTCTCCACGGCCAGCAGAGCCCAGGGCCGGGAGACCGGGCACCGCTGCCAGCCCCGGGCCAGACCTTCGGTCGGTAGACCGGGAGGCCCCCTTGTTCTCGGAAGGAGCCCGGCAAGGCCCAGCCTCCCCAGTCGGCAGACCGGGGGGGACTCCGTTCGCGGGCCCGGCCGCCGCCTGGAGGACCGGGGCCTTCGCGAGTAGACCGGGCGGTCGGCGGGCCTCGGGCAGGGTAGACCGGGGAGGACCGGGAAGCCCCAGCCGCCTCGGCCGGGCGGAGAACGGGGGGACCGGCAGCGGACAGACCTCCCAGCGGTAGACCGGAAAAGCCTTCCGTCCTCGGAAGGGGACCGCCACGTCCCAGCTTCCCTGGCCAGCTCCTCCGGCGGGGAGCTAGATCCGGCCGCCCCCCAGGACAGGAAAACGGCCAGCGCTTCCCCTCCTTCTGCCGGGAAGACCGGCCGAGCCACCCCCGCTTGCCGGCCGGTAGACCGGGGCCCCCGGCAACCTCGCCCCCTGGACCGGGCAGGGGCCGGACCCACGCAGGCAGACGCCCGGAAGCCTGCCCTTCCCCGGCCTTCGCACCCTCCGCCAACCGCTCTCGCCTCGCCTCCCTTTTCGGAGGTAGACCGGCAAGCCCCAGTCTCCCCGGCCCCGGCTAGTAGACCGGGCAGCGGTACCAGTCCGGCCGTCAGGTGGACCGGCACCTCCCAGCCCCAAGCAGGGGAGACCGGGAAGCCGTCTGTCCTCGAGGTAGAGCTGGAAGCCCCAGCCCGGCAGGCAGGCAGGCAGGCAGGCAGGCGTGAGCGTGGACGCGAGGAGCCCACCGGGCCTCCGTCGGGACGGCCGGGAAGTCTCCCTTCCTCGGAGGTAGACCGGCAAGACCCAGCCACCCCGGCCGGCAGACTGGAGGGGAGCCCAGGGCCGGGAGACCGGGGTGACCGTGGACGCGAGAAGCAGACTGGGCCTTCGCTGGGTAGACCGGGAGGCCGCCCGTTCCCTGAAGGGGGCCGGCAAGGCCAGGCCTCCCCGGCCGGACGGCAGACTGGGGGGGGGACAGCGGTCGCAGGCCCGCCCGCCCGCCGCCGGGAAGACCGGGGCCCTCGCGAGTAGACCGGGCGGTCGGCAGGCCTCCGGCAGGTAGACCGGGGAGGACCGCAAAGCCCCAGCCGCGGGAAGACCGGCCGAGCCACCCCCGCTTGCCGGCCGGTAGACCGGGGCCCCCGGCAACCTCGCCCCCTGGACCGGGCAGGGGCCGGACCCACGCAGGCAGACGCCCGGAAGCCTGCCCTTCGCCCGCCTCCGCCCGTCGCCGAGAAGCAGAGGCCGGGCGCCGGGAACGGTCTACCGCCGCCCCGGAGCATGGGTAGACCGGCACGACCGGGGAGCCGCGGAGCCTCTTGCCGGAGTGAGCCTGCCGCGTCTGGCCGCCAGGGGCTTCCGAGACGCCGGCCTCTCGCGGCGCCGGCGCCCGGGCCCGCGCCCTGGCGCACGGGTAGACCGGCACGACCGGGGTTTCACGGAGCCTTTTGCCGGAGTGAGCCTGCCGCGTCTGGCCGCCAGGGGCTTCCGAGACGCCGGCCTCTCGCGGCGCCGGCGCCGGCGCCCGAGACGCCGTCCGCTCTCGCCGGGCAAGGACGGCATGCGCGCGGAGATTTCTGGCGACAGGGTTTTCAGGACCCTCTGGAGAACCGCAGACGACCCAACCGCGCTCCCCGGCCAGTGTGGACCCACGGCGGGGGCAGGCGCGGCGTCTGACGCGGTACTTCTGGTTGAACCGAAGACGACCCAACCGCGCTCCCCGGCCAGTGTAGACCCACGGCGGGGGTAGGCGCGGCGTCCGACGCGGTTCTTCCGGGGGGAACCGAAGACGACCCAACCGCGCTCCACGGCCAGTGTAGACCCACGGCGCGGGGCAGGCGCGGCGTC
>NW_027554728.1:40000-45000 GCF_964188315.1 Podarcis muralis
GCAGGCAGGCAGGCAGGCAGGCAGGCAGGCAGGCAGGCAGGGTGGGCGTCCCCTGCCTGCCTGCCTTCCTTCCTTCTTCCAGGTAGACCGTGTAAGAACCTGGCGCTTTGTATAGAAGCGTCAGGCGGCCGCAGGCAGGCAGGCAGGCAGGCAGGCAGGCAGGCAGGCAGGCAGGCAGGGTGGGCGTCCCCTGCCTGCCTGCCTGCCTGCCTTCCTTCCTTCTTCCAGGTAGACCGTGTAAGAACCTGGCGCTTTGTATAGAAGCGCCAGGCGGCCGCAGGCAGGCAGGCAGGCAGGCAGGCAGGCAGGCAGGCAGGCAGGCAGGCAGGCAGGCAGGCTGGCTGGACGTCCCCTGCCTGCCTTCTTCCAGGTAGACCGTGTAAAAACCTGGCGCTTTGTATAGAAGCGTCAGGCGGCCGCAGGCAGGCAGGCAGGCAGGCAGGCAGGCAGGCAGGCAGGCAGGCAGGCAGGCAGGGTGGCCGTCCCCTGCCTGCCTGCCTCCCCCGCCCCCAGGTAGACCGGGTAATAACCTGGCCCTTTTTTTTAGGAGCGCCCTCGTGTGGCCAGCATGGTAAGGGCAGGGCAGCCGTCTTCCTCTTCTTCTTCTTCTTCTTCTTCTTCTTCCTCTTCTTCTTCTTCTTCTTCTTCTTCTTCTTCTTCTTCTTCTTCTTCTTCTCTCTTCTCCTTCTCCTCCTCCTCCTCCTCCTCCTCCTCCTCCTCCTCCTCCTCCTCCTCCTTTGTCGTATCCCCACTGTTGTCAAGATCATGCGTGCATGCGTCTGTGCATTCGAGCGGTCGAAATGGGGGATGCGTGAGTGTTTGTGTGTGTGTTGGCATTCCTGCCCGCCCGCCCGCCCACCCGCCCGCCGCCGCCCTCTCTCTCCGTGATCTATTTTGGGTCTGTCTCTCTCTCCCCCACCCGCAAGCACATCGCCACGACAAACCACGACATCGCCAAGGGCGGCCTTCGTGGCGACAGCTGCCGTAGACCTCGGTGAGTTTGTAGACCGCCGCTTGGCAGCAGAGCAGCAGGTAGGCGATGGAGGAGACGGGTGGGGTGGGGTGGGGCGGGGCGTGCCTTCGTGCGTACGTGCGTACATGTCCTTGCAGGGAGGGCAAGGGATCAACCTTGGCGATGTTGTGGGCGGGGGTGGTTTCCTTGGTGTGCGTGTGTGCGCGTTGGAGTGATATCTTGTGTCCATCTCTCTGTCCCTGTCTGTCTCCCCTGCACACAAGCGTGTGTGCGGTGTACTTGGCTCCTGTGTCTCTGTCTCTCTCCCTCCACACAAGCAAATGCTGTGTTTGAGTGTCAGCTTAGTGTGAGAGAGAAATTTTGTGCCCTTCTGTCTCTCCTCTCCTCTCCCGCAAACGACTTTTTGTCTTTGTTTTTGTGTGTGTGTGTGTGTGTGAGAGAGAGAGAGAGAGAGAGAGAGGAGAGACAGAGAGATTTGGTTTCTGCCTGCCTGCCTCTGCCTGCCCCTCTCTCTCTCTCTCTCTCTCTCTCTCTCTCTCTCTCTCTCTCTCTCTCGTCTCTCTCTCCCTCTCCCTCTTTCCCTCCCTCCCTCCCTCTCCCTCCCCCCCCCCGCAATCAAGTGTGTGTGAGAGCGCACGAGTGATTTGGTGCTTGTCTTTCTGTATCCCTGTGTCTCTGCATGCTCCCCCTCCCACAAAGGAACGCCCGCCCGCCAAGACTTTTCTCCCTTGCCGTCCCTGCAAGGACGGACGCACGCACGCACGCATGAACGCACGCCCTCACCCGTCCCCTCCATCGCCTACCTGCTGCACTGCCGCCAAGCGGCGGTCTACAAAGTCACCGAGTTCTACGGTAGCTGTCGCCACGAACCCCACCCACCCTTGGCGATGTCGTCGGGTTACAGCGACCACGTAGACCTGGAGGCTCCATGGGGGGGGGGGGGCGCGCGCACGGGCCGGTAGACCGGGAAGTCCTACGACCTCCACAGTAGACCGGCAAGACGCAGCCTCTCCGGCGGGTAGACCGGGGCCCCGGCGAGTAGATTGTCCGACCGGGAAGCCCCCACGGCCGCGGAGGCAGACCGGCAAACTCCAGCCGTCGGGACCGGTAGACCGGAGGGGAGCCGACGGTCGGGAGACCGGGCAACGGCGCCAGCCCCTCCGGCCGGGAGACCGGGCTTCCCGAGGTCCGGCGCCCAGTAGACCGCCCAGCGGTTGCGCACCGTGCTCCAGGTAGCCCGGCAGAGCCGCGCTCTCCGGAGGGTAGACCGGGAAGCCCCGACGAGCTCGGAGGAAGACCGGCAAACCCCAGCTTTCCCAGCTGGTAGACCGGAGGGGAGCCGAGGGCCGGGAGACCGGGCAACGCCGCCAGCCCCTCAGGCCGGTAGACCGGGCTCACCGAGGTCCGGCCCCCCCCCCGTAGACCGGCCAGCGGTTGCGCGCCGTGCGCCAGGTAGCCCGGCAGAGCCGCGCTCTCCGGTGGGTAGACCGGGAAGCCCCGACGATCTCGGGAGGAAGACCGGCAAGCCCCAGCCTTCCCGGCCGGTAGACCGGAGGGGAGCCGAGGGCCGGGAGACCGGGCTTCCCGAGGTCCGGCGCCCAGTAGACCGGCCAGCGGTTCTGCGCCGTGCTCCAGGTAGTCCGGCAGAGCCGCGCTTTCGGGTGGGTAGACCGGGAAGCCGCATGTTCTCGGAGGAAGACAGGCAAGACCCGGCCTGCCTGGCTGGTAGACCGGAGGGGAGACGAGGGCCAGGAGGCCGGGCAACGCCGCTGGCTCCTCTGGCGGGTAGACAGGGCTTCCCGAGGCCCGGGGCCCAGTAGACCGGCCAGCCGTTCAGTGCCGTGCGCCAGGTGGTCCGGCAGAGCCTCTCTTTCCGGGGGGGTAGGCCGGGAAGCGAAGCCCCGGCGAGCTCGGAGGAAGACCGGCAAACCCAAGCCTTCCCGGACGGTAGACCGGAGGGGAGCCGAGGGCCGGGAGACCGGGCAACGCCGTCTGCCCCTCCGGCGGGTCGACCGGGAAGCTTCCCTTCCTCGGAGGTAGACCGGCAGGACCCAGTCTCCACGGCCAGCAGAGCCCAGGGCCGGGAGACCGGGCACCGCTGCCAGCCCCGGGCCAGACCTTCGGTCGGTAGACCGGGAGGCCCCCTTGTTCTCGGAAGGAGCCCGGCAAGGCCCAGCCTCCCCAGTCGGCAGACCGGGGGGGACTCCGTTCGCGGGCCCGGCCGCCGCCTGGAGGACCGGGGCCTTCGCGAGTAGACCGGGCGGTCGGCGGGCCTCGGGCAGGGTAGACCGGGGAGGACCGGGAAGCCCCAGCCGCCTCGGCCGGGCGGAGAACGGGGGGACCGGCAGCGGACAGACCTCCCAGCGGTAGACCGGAAAAGCCTTCCGTCCTCGGAAGGGGACCGCCACGTCCCAGCTTCCCTGGCCAGCTCCTCCGGCGGGGAGCTAGATCCGGCCGCCCCCCAGGACAGGAAAACGGCCAGCGCTTCCCCTCCTTCTGCCGGGAAGACCGGCCGAGCCACCCCCGCTTGCCGGCCGGTAGACCGGGGCCCCCGGCAACCTCGCCCCCTGGACCGGGCAGGGGCCGGACCCACGCAGGCAGACGCCCGGAAGCCTGCCCTTCCCCGGCCTTCGCACCCTCCGCCAACCGCTCTCGCCTCGCCTCCCTTTTCGGAGGTAGACCGGCAAGCCCCAGTCTCCCCGGCCCCGGCTAGTAGACCGGGCAGCGGTACCAGTCCGGCCGTCAGGTGGACCGGCACCTCCCAGCCCCAAGCAGGGGAGACCGGGAAGCCGTCTGTCCTCGAGGTAGAGCTGGAAGCCCCAGCCCGGCAGGCAGGCAGGCAGGCAGGCAGGCGTGAGCGTGGACGCGAGGAGCCCACCGGGCCTCCGTCGGGACGGCCGGGAAGTCTCCCTTCCTCGGAGGTAGACCGGCAAGACCCAGCCACCCCGGCCGGCAGACTGGAGGGGAGCCCAGGGCCGGGAGACCGGGGTGACCGTGGACGCGAGAAGCAGACTGGGCCTTCGCTGGGTAGACCGGGAGGCCGCCCGTTCCCTGAAGGGGGCCGGCAAGGCCAGGCCTCCCCGGCCGGACGGCAGACTGGGGGGGGGACAGCGGTCGCAGGCCCGCCCGCCCGCCGCCGGGAAGACCGGGGCCCTCGCGAGTAGACCGGGCGGTCGGCAGGCCTCCGGCAGGTAGACCGGGGAGGACCGCAAAGCCCCAGCCGCGGGAAGACCGGCCGAGCCACCCCCGCTTGCCGGCCGGTAGACCGGGGCCCCCGGCAACCTCGCCCCCTGGACCGGGCAGGGGCCGGACCCACGCAGGCAGACGCCCGGAAGCCTGCCCTTCGCCCGCCTCCGCCCGTCGCCGAGAAGCAGAGGCCGGGCGCCGGGAACGGTCTACCGCCGCCCCGGAGCATGGGTAGACCGGCACGACCGGGGAGCCGCGGAGCCTCTTGCCGGAGTGAGCCTGCCGCGTCTGGCCGCCAGGGGCTTCCGAGACGCCGGCCTCTCGCGGCGCCGGCGCCCGGGCCCGCGCCCTGGCGCACGGGTAGACCGGCACGACCGGGGTTTCACGGAGCCTTTTGCCGGAGTGAGCCTGCCGCGTCTGGCCGCCAGGGGCTTCCGAGACGCCGGCCTCTCGCGGCGCCGGCGCCGGCGCCCGAGACGCCGTCCGCTCTCGCCGGGCAAGGACGGCATGCGCGCGGAGATTTCTGGCGACAGGGTTTTCAGGACCCTCTGGAGAACCGCAGACGACCCAACCGCGCTCCCCGGCCAGTGTGGACCCACGGCGGGGGCAGGCGCGGCGTCTGACGCGGTACTTCTGGTTGAACCGAAGACGACCCAACCGCGCTCCCCGGCCAGTGTAGACCCACGGCGGGGGTAGGCGCGGCGTCCGACGCGGTTCTTCCGGGGGGAACCGAAGACGACCCAACCGCGCTCCACGGCCAGTGTAGACCCACGGCGCGGGGCAGGCGCGGCGTCCGACCCGGTTCCCTCGGAGCAGCGGTGAGCAGCCTCCTTCTCCGACC
>NW_027554729.1:0-48776 GCF_964188315.1 Podarcis muralis
TCAACATCAGTCTTAGAACATGCCCTTTGAAATTAATGGACATGACTAACTTAGGTCCATTAATTTCAGTGGGTTTACTTAGAACTTATTTGCAGACAACCCATCAATAACAATAGCTGATGTCTAACTAACTCACTGAAAGCGATGGACTTAATTCCATTGAATTGAATTCAGTGTTGAAATTAATGGACATTATTACCTTGGGTGTATTAATTTCACTGGGTCTTCTCCCTGTAGAACTTAGTGGAGTGCAACTCATTGATTTCAATGGGTCTACTCTAATATTAAATTTATTTTATTTTATTGCATATTGACTGTGAAATATTTTGTGGATCATTAACTGGTGGGAAAGTAGGATATACATGCAGCAGAAACAATGCATAAATTGATTCTGAATTTGACTCTGAATTCTGTATGTCTGTGATAGCTTTTCAGTTGATAGTTGCACTTTCTGTGGGTTAAAAATGGCTGAGTTGACTACGTTTGCTCATGTACTGACAGTGGCTGCCTTTGTCTATGTGCAACACTTCCCACCATCCACGGAGACGCACGTGCCAAGCAGGATATCATGTCTATTTTTACCAACATGCTTCCGCTTCCAGTGCCAGTGAAAAGCAGCCCCGAGGCCAATAAATCTGTCTGCTTTTGGCCAGCTCAGAGTTACAAAAAACCAAGCACCTGTGGTACAGACATTTGCAGCTGGATATGTTTATCAAGCCAGATCCATCTGCATTAAAGGCTTGCATGCCAATGGATTTGCAGTGGGTGGACTGGGAACTTGAATCCGTAAGATAAAATCCCTGGCATAATTTAGAAGAATCTCCCCCCCTCTCTCTCGTGCATGCTCTATTTTTTTTATCTCTAACCAATCATTTAAATATGTGGGTGTTGCTGCGTTTGTTTGGGGTGGGATAATGCTATGCAATTGTTCCTAGAAAGTTGCTGATAAAGGGGTAATTTAACTGGTGGCAGGCACTGTGTCTTTTGTTTTGTTGTTGGTTGGTACCATGCCAACTCTGAAGTGTGCACCATCTACAACACCTTAAATTAGCTCAACAGTATTTTTCTATTTCTTTCTCTCCATGGGGAACCTTGCAGGTCATAATTCTGTGGTGTGGGGTTGCCAAATAACTAGGGAGGAGAAACACCTGACCCTCAAAAAAGTGGCCAGGTGTTTGTCTGCCTGTCAGCTGAACAAAGAATCCCACACTGGATCCCAAGGGGATCTAGTCAGTCACTGTACTACTTTCAGTAGCAGCCCTGTGCCATTTGTCACGTCTAGTTCTGCCCTCAGTTCGGAACAATACATTCCTTCTCAGACCATGTGGTGTAGGAGTTAGAGTGCTGGACTAAGACCTGAGGGCATCCCTGTTCCATGAAGTTCTCATTGAACCTTGGGACAGTCACTGCCTCTCGGCCCAACTTACCTCACAGGGTTTATGAGAGGATAAAATGGGGAAGGTGACAACCATGTACATTGCCTGGAGCTGCTTGGAGGAAAGATGGAAAGCAAAAAAATTGAATAGATAATCCCTTGTGGGAGTAATGCCAAAGGCAGGGCATAAAGGAGTTTTCTTGTCATAGAGGCCAACTCCTAAGGTCCAAGGTCACTTCAGGGCCCCCAATAAAATATTTGAGGGGGCCAAGCCCCCCCCCAAAGTTGATGGTCATTGCAATTAAAATGGCGTTTGACCAATTGTGCAGAGTGGGGCTTACCTGCTCCCCATATTTTATTCTAGTTGGCACCCCTGTGTTTGTGTGTGAGAGAGTGAGCTGATAACATCTACATATTACTTTATGAAGCATTATTGTGGGGAGTAAGGACAGGAAACAACATATCCAACTCCTTCAGACTTGTGAAAATCTGGAAATGGGGATGTGTGAAATTGCCCTCCTCAAAAAAAAAAAAATCATCCACATCCATAGGCAGTGTGAACGAGATTTCAGTGGTTTGGGGGAAGGGGCTATTTCATAGTAGTAGTAGCTGCTGCTTTCCCCCACTTTACTTTCTAAAAGCCACCTCAAGTTGGAGGTGATATGCCTCTGAATGTTGACTGCCTGGAATCACAGGTGGGGAGGGGGTCGTTGCACCTTAGACCTGCTTGCAGGCTTCCGCTGGGCATCTGGTTGGCTGCTGTGGCCACAGGATGCTGGGCTGGGTGGACCACTTCTTATGTTCTTATTTCCCCCACCTCCGGAGTCATTTTCACTTCCCTGAATTTCACCCACCCAAAATCTTCAAGGCACTGCAGAAGGAAGGCAAAAAAAACCCAAAATCAGACTGCATGAAAAGTATTACTCTTCTCTGCTCTTGGCCACTTGCTGCCGGTCTTTAATGTTGAACTTTTGTAAGTAAGTGCAAAAACGATCTCAGATCTTTTGGTTGAAATATCCCCAGTTTGCAGTGACATGCTTCAGTTGCAAAGATATACCTCTTTATGAGCTTGTTCTCTATTTCTACTTTTTAATTTATATTCAGCCTCCAGCTTTCCAATGATGGATTCCATCACATGCTTCTCTGTTCCCTTCCACGTCTAAAGCTTCCCACACTCATCTGTTCTTTGTCCAAGATAAATGTTCGGAATCTTTCCATTCAGTCAACTATTCTCTCCCCATATTTCAGCTTCACCCAATTCCTTTTCAGCTGGCATTAAATTCAGCTTTGTTTACATAAGAAAGCTCCATCATATTTTATCCCTCACCCCTCCCAATTCATTTTATCTCTTAGAAGCTTTCCATTTTTGGTCAAGCACATTTTCTTTTGGCTTTTTTTAATTCCATTTTTCTTTTCCATTTAAGCCAGACACCATTTTTTAAATATATATATATATATATATAATAAATGGATCATTTGGTTCAGTTTACTCTTCCCCCCCCCTTAGGTGTGCATTCATACAGCACAGCTGTAAATTACATCCATGCTGAAAACTGTAGCACCAGAAAGGCTTCGTTCTCGTGCTCTTTTTGGGGTTTATGCACAGAATCAGACACCTGAGAACAATTAAGCACAAACCATATAGTTTTGAACAGTGCACATTTCTTTAAACTGATACTGCCCCCTCCTCTCCCTCTAAATGATGTCTCATGGTGCTCAACAACATCCTCTGCTTCCTGATTTTCTCAAGCCACATGACCCCAGAGGAACCTGCTTTTGCTGAGTCAAACCATTGGTCTATATAGCTCAGTATTGTCTACACTGACTGGTACTATGCTCCTGTTCAGGATGCCACCAGCCAGCCATGTCATCTTCAAGGAAACACCATCCCATTCTTTTTCTTCCATTTCCCCTCACCCCACTCCAACAATCAGCTAGCATTCCATGGCAATGGAAAACACCCAGTCCTCATTGACCTATTTTTGGTTCTTTCACATTAGATTCCCTCCCTCTAAAGATTACTTCTGCAAGCTTGCCAATACTTGACCATAGATGGTGCCATTTTGACTACATACAATCCTTCACATGTCTTCTCAGAAGTAAGCCCTACTGAGTATAACAGGGCTTACTGTGTATAGGATTGCACACTTGGACAACTGAATTGAATGGTAGTATATAGAAGAGGGGTGGAAAACTTGTGGCATTCCAGATATTGCTGAGCTATAGCTTCCAGTGTGGTGTAGTGGTTGAGAGCAGTAGACTCGTAAACTGGGGAACCGAGTTCGCGTCTCCGCTCCTCCACATGCAGCTGCTGGGTGACTTTGGGCTAGTCACACTTCCTTGAAGTCTCTCAGCCCCACTCACCTCACAGAGTGTTTGTTGTGGGGGAGGAAGGGAAAGGAGAATGTTAGCCACTTTGAGACTCCTTTGGGTAGTGATAAAGTGGGATATCAAATCCAAACTCCTCCTCCTCCTCCTCCTCCTCTTCTTCTTCTTCTTCTTCCATCTTTCCTCACCATTGTCCAGGGTGTCTGGGGATAATGGAGGATGAGGCTGGTCATAGATTCCCCACCTCTGGACCACACTATCTTGAGTCAGTTTCCACTTTGCAGGGCCGTAAGACAGTGTCCTCCTAACTCTTTCTCTTTAGCAATCTTTCACTGGAGGGGGTACTGCTGAGCCAAACTAGCTTCTCAATTGCCTGGGCACATTGCTGAGATCTAGAAAAAAGCATCCCATCCTCTTGCTGGTCCTTCCCCATTAGCATATATAAATGCACAAGCAGAAGACAAGTGCTCATCCCTTTGCGTTCTTATCTAATTTATTCTTGAGTTTCACCAGCTAATGTGTGAGACACTAATAATAGAATAAATGCACAAATGATGTAGGTGGTTCTTTCAGTTCAGGACTGTGGTGGTTAATTCTTTCAATTTATAAAGTATTTAAAGTCTTGGTTATACAGAGCACTGGTAGAAGTGTGTAGGCAGAAAGCAGTTATCTCTGCACCTCTCAATCTCCCAAATTAAATCTATTCTTGCTGCATGGCTAATCACTTTCAGGGTATCTCATCACCCATCTCTTTATTACCAACTGCATTTTGGGTTCAGAAATAGATATGTATATTTCAATGGAGTCCTAGATTGATCTGATTTTATTATCTCAACTCACATGAGTATCAGGGGTTAACCTGGTATAACTCCAAGGGATGTGATGGATCATCTATCAGAGATTGTTTAGAAAGTAATTCACATGGATTTTTATCTAGGGCTGCAGGAAGCCAGTTGAATTAAACATCCAAAGTGATATTGCTGAAATATTAAACCTTCTCCCACTCACTAATTATAGAGCAGTGCACTATATAGACGCTATCAGCTGGAGATCTAGGAGTGATTCGGTAATGCTGATAGGTGCATGACCATTAAGATATTTGTTTCAAATCAGGAGAAATACTAATAAGTAATCAGTGGTGACAAAGGAGGAATAATGTCATTTCCTTTTCTGTTTGCTGTTATGATGGCTTGTCATCCTTTATTTCATGTTGGTGCATGGAAATATTGAAAACACATTGCAGAAAATGTGTCTTGACTATTACTGACAATTGATTGCATCCAACTTAGAGTAGAACCATTGGAATCAAGACGTTTAAGTTAGTCAAGCCCATTGATTTTAGTGCATACTCTATGATTTAATTGGATGTAAACCCAAATAAACTGATATTTTTGACAGTGTATCTTTCTACATATTTAATTGTAATATAGCAATAATAATCAGCAGCTATGCATTATCTCTACAAATCTCCTCAAACTATTTCAATAGGGTTCTTTTTGTAAGGATATTTGTACCATTTAAATGAATGAAAGGTTTGCTATTTGATTTCAATAGAAAGAATAAGCTCTTCATGTTTGTAAAAACCTATAATGAACCCTCAACACCAATATATTAAAATGAACTGAGAGATCCTTTTTCATCACATGTTAAAGAAAAATCTGTACCCTCCTGTTCCCCTGGAACATTTCCCTTTTCTTTGAGACACAAGGTGCTTATATGGAAGTAAGATCAATTAGAAAGGTGAGATTGTGGAAAAGAAAGTACTTTGGAAGGGACAAAATGACGGAGCTTTTGTTGCTGTTTTGGATGGACTATTTAACCTTGGGTAGCTAGTGGGGCACTCTCTTAGATGTGGTCCAAGTACAACTCCCATCCACCCAAGACAATGCAATGTGGCCACTGATCAGGAATTATGGGAGTAATAGTCCAACAGTGTTGGAGAGTCAGAGGTTAGTCATCTCAAGCCCACCAAGCCTAATCTCCACCTCCTCTCAGAAAGTGAGGGCTAGCTGAGAGGAAACTACAGCTGCTTCACCTCACTCATGTCATTGCTTTCACCTTCAGAAACAGCAGGTGAACAGGCAGCAACAGCGAGGATGAGGAAGCCTAGGAAGCTTCAAGTATTGCCCATGGGCCCCCTGCCCAACAATGCTGAATCCAGGTGCTGGTCCTGAAACCAAGTGTGTGTGTGTGGGGGGGGGGGAATAATCTTGTGATGGTAGCTCAGCTCTTTGTCAGAGCTGCTTTGCTGTGATAGGACCATTGTTTGTGTTCTCTGGCGTGGGTCATGTGACTCATCTACACATTGGCCAGGCTACCAGTTCGAACAGGTCCACAATCAACTATGTGTTGACTGCAGCACAGAATAGCTAGCCTGCAGAATTGCATCTGTGTAGCCTCCTTTTCTCCTGCAACCAATCCCCTCTCCTATTCCCAACTTCTAATTTACAAAAGTAGATGATAATGAATGGATCTAACATGGCAAAAGTTGCCTAAAGCAGTACTGTCTCTCCTCCTTCACAGTCTGTATTACTACTATTTTATTTCCAGCTCCTGGCTTTTCACCCTTTGATATTTTAATAATCGTTATACCCTTTGATCTTTCTGTCTTTCTTTGCAGTGTCTTGAAATGCCAGCTAATTATTCATTATAGGGTCACATAATTCATCTGTAGAATATAACTTTTGGTCTTGTCTGTATTTTAAAGTAAAGTTACCTGTATTGGGCATCACCTTAAGTTACGGCCATGTTCATTTCTGCAAAGTGATGCAATCTGTACAGACATGCCAATTCTCCTTGGCAAAAATGGAGTGGTCTCCTGCCCATAGAAGAGAATGGGGGGAAGCTCCTGCACTTATAGAACTCCTTTTGCACATCTGATTTCATAGAATCTTAGAGTTGGAAGGGACGCATGAGTCATCTAGTCCAACCCTCTGCAATCTCAGCTAAAGCATCCAAGACAGATGGCCATCCAACCTCTGCTTAAAAACCTCCAAGGAAGGAGAGTCCACCACCTCTCATGGGAGACTGTTCTACTGCTGAACAGCTCTTACTGTCAAAGTTTTTTTGAATGTTTAGTCAGAATCTATTTTTTTGTAACTTGACGTCATTGGTTCGAGTCCTACCCTCCAGAGCAGGAGGAAACCAGTATGTTCCCTCCTCCATGTGACAGCCCTTAAGATATTTGAAGATGGCTATCATATCTCCTCTCAGGCTCCTCTTTTCCAGGCTAAACATACCCAGCTCCTTCAACTGTTCCTCATAAGGCTTAGTTTCCAGATGATGGTCAGTATTTTAATAAATACCTAGATATTTGGCACAATCTGTACACTGATGTGAGTTGATAGAAGAAATTCTAGTGTAAAAAAATAATACACAAGGCAATCAAGTCATTCCAGGTTTAGAAAATATATCTGTGCTGTAAATAACTTTTTTTAAAAAAAATCCACATTTTACAGCTGTGTTACAAAACCAAAGAAATACAACTCCCACCTTGGCGATATCTTCACCCTTGCAAAAATAACAATTCCCACACAATATTGGCAGGAATGTTATTATGAAATCCATGCATTAGTATAAACTCTAAAGACTGGTCTTCTGCTTTCTGGCATATTTGTAAAGACAATAAAGTTCTACCACATACTAGCAGAAGTGCCTTTATGTTTTATTCCTCTTGCCCATCATAATGTTTGTGTTAGCTTTTCCGTACAGTCTTCTATACCAATATTTTAAAGTTTCCCCTTTAAGGATGTTCCAGAAGTTGGAAATGACCATATGCACTGCCACCGGAAAAAAAAATAATCCAATTAAAGGTTTGTCAGTGCTGTAAATAATTCTGAGAACCTAATCTTGCATATGGGAGTGTAAACCCGAAACATTAAATGATGTATTAAAACTCAGTCACTTCCCATCTATCAAAACCCAGGTATTGAATCTCAGCTTTAAATTTTGAAATGATGGATTTATTTGCAAATCCCAGTGACAGCACAACATCCTCTGTTGCACATGAGGGCAGCAGGCTAGCATAGAGGGTGAAGGCCTGGCCACATGGTGCATTCAGCTCTTCCTTCCGAAACTTCATTGCTCCCCAACATCTGCTGCCAGAGGCAGCTGCTTAATTCTCCCTGATGGCATGGCAAGCCCATTTAGGCAGAGAGTTGACACCCCTTTGTCCCAAAATGCATCACAAGTAAGCTATTTAGCATGTAAATGCCCCAAAGGAGTTTCAGCCTTAGCAGCACCCATGAGCACCCATTTACTACAATCGCTCACTGAGATTGGCATGAGCTGGCATGCCACTATAACTAGATGTAATTGAGCAATTGTAAAGCAATAGTGAGGACTAAAAGTCAGTACAACACCGGTCTGGAAAGACCTACATTGGCTCCCAGTACGTTTCCGAGCACAATTCAAAGTGTTGGTGCTGACCTTTAAAGCCCTAAACAGCCTCGGTGTGGTATATCTGAAGGAGCATCTCCACCCCCATCATTCTACCCGGACACTGAGGTCCAACGCCGAGGGCCTTCTGACGGTTCCCTCGCTGTGAGAAGCCAAGTTACAGGGAGCCAGGCAGAGGGCCTTCTTGATAGTGGCATCCACCCTGTGGAACACCCTCCCACCAGATGTCAAAGAGAAGTACAACTACCAGGCTTTTAGAAGACATCTGAAGGCAGCCCTGTTCAGGGAAGCTTTTAATGTTTGATGCATTACTGTATTTTAATATTTTGTTGGAAGCCACCCAGAGTGACTGGGGAAACCCAACTAGAGGGACAGGATATAAATAATAAATCATTATCATTATCATTATTATTATTATTATTATTATTATTATTATTATTATTATTATTATTACAAGATGACTATTTTATCTGCCACATGCAGGAACGAAGGTTATGTGGTTCAGCTTTTGACAACCTCAGGCAGCTGGTGGGATCTCAGCACCATCCAGGCCCCACCAGCTCTGATGCTGGACCTCATGCTAGGCTTTGAGAAGGCATGAAACTTCATTTTTAGTCGCCTACAGTGACCCAGACTGCTAATTTCGCATCACTCCAGAGTATTGTCAGGTACCCTGGAGTATTGGAGGAGATGTAAAATGGAGGCTCAGCTTTCCATAGCTGTGCGATGTGCAGAAAACGTCTCCTCAATTCGAGGTCCCATTATTGAGGCTGCAAATTCTTTTGGGGAGTGCATTTTGGTGGGTTGGGATAAAGTCTATGAACTTTTGGGGAGGGGAGGGCTTACTGGGAAAGCATTTGGCAGACCTGACTTTTGAAATAAGTGCAGCTAGTTCCATTTAGCACTGCAGAAGAATGGATCTTTTTAATGAGAAATGGCATCCTTTCATCCCATGCACAGTAGAACATCAAATACAGTGGTACCCACCTGAAACTTTGGAATAACATTTTCCCATAGGATTTGGAAATTAGGGGTGTGTGGAGGGAAAATGTTTTATTGTTGTTTAGTCGTTTAGTTGTGTCCGACTCTTCATGACCCCATGGACCAGAGCACGCCAGGCACTCCTGTCTTCCACTGCCTCCCGCAGTTTGGTCAAACTCATGCTGGTAGCTTCAAGAACACTGTCCAACCATCTTGTCCTCTGTCTTCCCCTTCTCCTTGTGCCCTCCATCTTTCCCAACATCAGGGTCTTTTCCAGGGAGTCTTCTCTTCTCATGAGGTGGCCAAAGTATTGGAGCCTCAGCTTCACGATCTGTCCTTCCAGTGAGCACTCAGGGCTGATTTCCTTCAGAATGGAGAGGTTTGATCTTCTTGCAGTCCATGGGACTCTCAAGAGTCTCCTCCAGCACCATAATTCAAAAGCAAATGTTTTATAAGATGGCTATATTCTCATGTTCCTTTTGAAAAACCAATGAAAACCATTTATTTATTGATTGATTTAAATGAAGATGAACAATAAAGCAAGCAAAGCATTTCCATCTCACCCCTCAATCCACTTATCCCTAGTGGCCACCACTAAGTATGGAAGGATCCGTCCATTTTGGTTCTCTGCTTCTCATTTCTCCAATCTTAAATTCAGTTCTTCAAATTCATGCAGCAATTCACAGTTTAAAAAAAAATCTTCACAAAAAATCATTTGAGTTTTAGTACAAATTTCTCATAATAAACACTTTTTGAGTAATGTACCCATTTTTGTAAGATTGTATACTACCCCCCCCCAATATATTCATTTTATGCACACTTCCCTGATATATGCAAATTTCAAAACATTGTTTGGTGGGCGAACCGCATAACAAAATTCAGATAAGTACAAATTTCAAAGGATTGTGGCATTTCAGTTCTCAAATTCTTTCAAGAAGTGCTACTTTGATAGAGTCACCTTTAAATGCAAACTGAATCAAATTACTCACCTGTCTCTTGCAACCACTATAGGAAAGGTTTCACTAAATGCCCTTTACTCATGTTGTGTGCAAACCTTTTCAGCCTTTAAACTTTCTGAAAACACACACAAAAAAATGAGAACACACACATGCATCAAATTAGGAGAAACTGCTGGGGGAAAAAATGTTCCAATTAGGCAGAATTGCATACAAAAATCTATATGCATAGTAGACAAAACAGGCACTAAAATGCTGATGAGCTGTTATGAGGACTTTCAAAAACTGCAAACTGATGCAGAAATGTGGTGAAGTGAACTTAAGACTGGGGAAAAGGAGAAACTGAGAGAAACCAGAATTGACAGATTTGCCCATCCCCAGTGGATGCACAAAAGGCTTTGTGAAGAGCTGAAAATCAAAGAGAGCATGTATAAGAAATTGAAGTAAGGACAGGTAACAAAGGATGGC
Source organism: Podarcis muralis (assembly GCF_964188315.1). Lineage (NCBI taxonomy): Eukaryota > Metazoa > Chordata > Lepidosauria > Squamata > Lacertidae > Podarcis > Podarcis muralis. The sequence goes on from NW_027554729.1 coordinate 10,507, forward strand.
TGCAGACTAGTATCCCAGGCATGTTGAGATGTGTCAGGAAAGCTAAAGCTCAGAATGAACTGAGCTTGGCAAGGGATGTTAAGAACACAAAGAGAGCACTTTTTCAGGTATGCTCAAAGGAAGAGGAAGGTACAAGTGCTAAGTAATGGGTGACAAAGGGAAGGTGGAACTGCTCAACTTCTCCATATTCTAAAGAGAGAGCTGTGTGCAACCTTGGACATGTAATTTAACTAGAGAGGACTCAGGATCGCAGTTCAAAACTGATGCCTAGCTACCTTAAATGAGCTCAGAACTGCCAGGGCAGATGAATGGGCATCCCAGGGCACAAAAGGTGCTTGCTGAGTTGCTCACAAAATGTGCTGTCATTTTTGATAAATCCTGGAGAATGGGTGGGCTGTCCCAGGCCTGGAGGCATGCAAATGCTAACTATGGATTGTATTCAGCTCAGTCCTACTCAGAGTAGACCCATTGAAATCAATAGACGTGGTTCACTAATATCAGTCAGTCTACTCTGAGCAGGACTGAGTTGAATACTGATATTAATGAACTGTGTCTATTAACTTCAGTGGGTCTATTCTGAATAGGACTAGCACGGAATACTTGCAATCTTCAAAACGTGAGAAACTAGAAGATCCAGGAAACTACAGAAATGTCAATCTGATAGCACGGAAGATAGGAGAACAGATTATAAAGGAATCAGTTGCTAAACACCTGCTTAACAGTGCAATGATTAGTAGAAGTCACCATGGATTCGTTAAAAATGAATTATTCCAGTCCAATTATTCCACTCTCACTCTCTTTTTAATTGGGGTTACTAGTTTAGTAGATTGTGAGAATGCCAGTGGATAGAATTCATTTTTATTTCAGCAAGGCATTTAACAAGATACTCTATGATATTTTGGTTAGCAACCTGGTTACATTTTTTTTATTAAAGAACCAGACTTATTGAAGGTATTTAGAAGGCGGAATACAACATCATGTTAATCTGGTTATTCCATCAACTCAGACATTTCTGCTTGCATGATCTCCCCACCCCCCTACCCCCAAAAAACAGTCAGGAAATAGAGGTGTGTGAATTGCTTGGAGGATTCCCCATTTACTGTTTTGGGGGTTCTACTTACCCCCAGAGCATCTTTGTGGGGCATGTAGGGGGACAAGAGTAGGAAAGCTCTTCTGCTGGCTCACACTGGTGCAACTATTTAGTTAAATCTGGCCCAGATTTATACCAAATTTATACAGACTTCCTGGCAATGAATATGACCTTATGCAGTTGAATCAGCTGCATAATGTTTCATTACCAACTTCTACAGAATCATTAAGGGGCACTGGTTGCGACAGCACTTCCTTATAGAGCAAAGAAACAAATCCACTGGTTGGGATGACAGCAAAATCACATTAGAGGGACACCATACTTTTTCAGTGTGTAGCACACGTCTGGAATAGCTCAGCTGGTAGAGGATGAGATTCTGGATCTCAGGGCCATAGGTTCGAGCCTCTCATTGGGCAAGGGATTCCTGCACATCAGGGTGTTGTACTAGATGACCCTTCCAACTCTACAATTCTGTGATTCATGCTTGCACTCTTGTCATCGTGATTCAGACCACCATTGGTGAATTTGGACGCTGATTTGGAGGAAGACTGCCCAGCTGCACCAGCAACACCAGATCCATGACTAAGGACAAAAGCTGAGACCACTGAGCCATGACCCCACCCCACCAAGGGGCTACAGCTGGATTGCACCTAAGAGCCAATATTCTTGCATCCATGGCCTTACATATCAGTACTGCTCACCCCACAAGCAGCATGTCTGGCAAAAGATGTCTGAGTGTCCTTTGAAGGTTCTCCAGTCTCTAGAAGATGATACGACTTGGGAGAGGTGGATAAACACAAGAAATTCATAAGGCTGTGATAGCCAATGTCCCGCCCTCCAGATGTTAGATTCCAACTCTCATCAGCTCCAACAAGTGTGGCTCAGTGATCAGGCATGGTGCAAGTTGTAGTCCAACAACATCTGGAGGGCACCATGTTGGCAACCCCTGACACAATTAGCACCCACGCCTTCTCTGAACACATTGCTTTTAAAATGGGATCTGTCCAGGGTCCTGAATGACCTTCTGTGAGTACTAATGCCTTCTGCTTCTCAGGTTCCAGGTAGCAACATGCCCCTTGCTGGATCTGTTTCCACCATTTTCCATTGTTGGCTCATCCTTTTCCATTGTTGGACTCTCACATTAGACTTTTAGACATCACAAGGATCTGCTGTGGTGATCTCCAAGATGGCGCTCCACTGAAAATTCCTAGATTGTGGAGTACAAGGGTAAAATATCACAGACCTCTTGCACAACGTAAGGCATGTGGGAGAGTTTTTATATTGACCCCGCCTACCCCCTGCATCCTAAAATGGTGCAGTCTAGCAATGGAGCACCTCTCACATATATGTGGCTTTTGACAGTATGATAAGTCCTATTTGTGGTTTAGTAAATAAAACAGTAAGTGCAGCAAGTGTTTGCTCTTTAAATTGGAGTGTGGTTGCAATTCCAGCTCTGGAAGACCCATAAGAGCATTTTGAGATGAGCTGCCTTTTAGCTTCTCTCCCCCTCAAATATTTCAACAGGTGTGCTTTTCTCTGTCCTCCAGGTCAGGCACTGTATCTTTTGGCAAGAGTTTAAAAAAAAAGCTTGCTTTCTTGTCCTAGCAGAGACAGTTATTAATTTAGTCCCTTGTTCATGTACATGGGGGAACCAGGGCAACTCGCTTATTCTGGTAACATTTCCACCCCACAAAGCCCCAAACTTCCATGCAAGAGTCATTATTATGTATGCCCCCAGCACTAGCATACACGTTATTTTATTCCTCAGTCTCCCCCCCCCCCGGCTGTTGCTGCCAATATCCCTGTCTTTCACTTTGGTGGGCTTGTTTTCTTGCCCCCCCCCCACTGTTAATCAGCGGTTACATTACCTTAAGATATTGGCAGCACTCCTCAGAGTCCCTTTGCTCCATTTATACTTATCAAACAGAAAAGAAAAGAAAAAGCCGGCAAGGCAATTTTCCATAGCCGTTGCCAATACGTGGGTTTCGAACAACAGGATTTCAGCTGCATTCTATCTCATTTCAAAGAGGGTTTTCTCCCCTCTCTTTCTTTCTCTTCAGCATTCCCTGTTGTTCAAGCCTTTAGGCTGAGCAGCACTGCTCAGTTGCTCTTTGATTTCCAAGACCTTATCCCTGACCTCGCTGGCGCCACCAGCAATTCCTGTAACAGGATTCACAGTTGTATTGGAAATGCTACGGCCATTTCCCTCTCAAGTGTCTCTAACTTCCCCTTTGTGTTACCCTTCCCCTCCCCTTCTTCCCTAAACAGCCTCAATTCCAATCCTGTGTCCTAAGAACCTCATTCAAGGGAGTGGAAAAAGCCTCGCAATTGACTCCGCTCCAAACTTCGCTTGTCAGCAAAACCATCTTTTGACCTTCAGCGCTGCTTCAACGGCTGTGCAGATGGGGCCCCATTTTGACCGGCAAGCAGCAATTATGAAATGTATTTATGACAAGGAGAAACAGGCAGGATATGTCATCAAGCGGGACATGTCACACATGCCTAAGAACAGTTTTGCCCGATGACCTACTCTCTGTGCACACACTGCGAGAGCTTTGCACTGCAATGGCATTTCTGGTTAGATTTCAAGCATACGAGCCATAAAATGGCTACCTCTGCCAGTGGGGAAAATATATATATTTATTTAGGCTCTTTGCATAGATACCTTCAGCAAAATGCCGTGTACCCACTGTTTTCCGTATAATGATATAAGGATAAGCTGTAAAAAGGTCTTTTGTGTATTTCTTCTTTTGTTTTGTCTCCTGCCCAAGGACAAGCAAATCAAAAGAACTAAGAAGGGAGAGGGGTTTTCATGCCCACAAAAGTCCTCATTAAATTGGAAGGTCCCAGAGAGATGAATCCCAGCAAATCAAAAAGCTTGTGAAAAAATAGACAGTTGGCACTCTGCCCGCTAGCGTGGAGAATCAGCTGCCACAGTGCATGGGGCGATAGAGCAGGGAGTCTACTGTTATTTCTGTAGCACCATCCATGGGCATGGAAGTAAATGAAGGAAGAAAAAAGGGAGAGAGAGAGAGCTCCCTGCCCCAAGGAGCTTACAATGTTGACAGCAAAGGAAACAGCAGAGAGCAAAGTTGGAGGTGGGGGGGGGGGAGAAAGGAAATGTTAACAAATAGAAAGAGAAGGGACACTGCGAGAGAAAATCAGGCAGACTATTTGAAATCATAGCGTCTCTGTCCTAGGTGTGGACTGAAATGGCTCCCTTTTTTCACTGTTCCATTTGAAGGTGGCAAGTTGGTGGCAGCTCTTTCAATACCTTCTGGAGGCTGTGATTCAAACCCCCAAAGCATTGCGGAGAGAGGGATGTGTCAGTGGCTTGTTGGTAGCAGCAGCAGAGCTTTGAATGTTGCCTCCATCCTTTATTTCCAGAGGTCCATCCTCCCCCTTTTTGTATCATGCCTGTTAAACTGTATGCTATTGTGTTTTGCCACAGCAAAAGTACACTTCTCAATTGTCTCTCGAGGCAGACAGATGCCAGTGACAACAACTGCCACCCTGAGTGCAAAATAGTGCAAAATGGTGATATAGAAATGCTGCAGTAAACAAAATAAGACCAATCCTGTGGTTTTCAAACTCTGGGCTGTTGCTTTTTAAATGCAAGTTTAAGCTTCTCAAATTCTATAATGGTGATATATGAACATGCCCTATTGGGAGTAGCTATATTTATGAGTGGTAAACCCAGTATAATGTTTATAGCTTCAATTGAGCTAAAATCTCCCAGAAGACATTTTTTTTACAAGCAAATTTCTAAGATATTTCTTTTGCTCCTTCCCTGAGGCAGATAAAGAAGGCAATTTTGCACAATTTTCTCTGAATATTCTCTGCAATTTTTTTGTGGTGCCCAACACACACACACACACACAGAGAGAGAGAGAGAGAGAGAGAGAGAGAGAGAGAGAGAGAGAGAGAGATGCTAGGCCTGGGACATGGAGAAAGGAGGCCAAGATACCAACACAGCTTTTAGGGGAAGATAAATTCATTGTACTACTGCCACTGCTAACAACATGTGCCAGTTCTGGAAAAAACTGTTGGGGGAATCTCTCCTCCAGCTTGAGAAATTTGCTGAACACCCACTCTCCCAGGTTCTCTGCCTACAAATAGATGGAGAATTTTAAGAAGCCACTAGTGCACAGCTTTGGCTGTAACCAGATTCCCCTACCATTAAAAACAAATCATGAGAAACTAGATGCCATAGCCAACATTGGTCATACTCAGAGTAGACCCATCCATGACTCAGCTGGCTGTTACCCTAGCTTTCTGCAGAAAGAAAGTTGTCTAATCTAATGCTCCTCTTGAGTGTTTTTCTCCATGAAACTTTGTGGAAATATTTGTCTTGCCTAACTTAGGGAGAATTATGTGTTTGCCATTAGTTGCCTTAAGGACACGGTTCATATGTATAATAGATTGTCCTTGTTCGACATTACTTCAGAGTACTCTTTTAACTGCTAATTGGTTCCATTTATTTTTCAGGCAGATTCTTATAATCAGAGATGATGGATCCCCCCCATTAGGGCTATATCATTAATATACTCTCCAAGAAAAGATTAATGGTTACATGCAGGTGTCATAAACACAACACTGACAAGACACTTCTTGATGCCATCAGCTTTCCACAGTGAGGATATGATAAAGCCATTGAACTGTGAAGTAATAGGTTCTGGAGATCAATCCTCCTGGTTATGCTAGGGCTGCTTATAAAAGGGCTGCCTTCCTTTAAAAAATAAATATAAAATAAAATCTATTTTTATGTAGACCATGAAACCAAAGAGTTCTCTGTTTTCTTTTCTTTTTAAAAAAGAAATCATTTTAATGCAAAGTTCAGAGCATTTTCTTCATTAAAGTTTGGGGATAAAATAAGGTGGCCAGTTCTTCTCAAAAGTTTTTGTTTGAACTAAAACAATCTTTGGATTTAGAATGCGTGATATAGAAGCTTATTTCGTTACCGGATATAGTTTTTTTAAAGAACCACAGCAATCTCCCAGGGCATTTCCAGGTGCTTTGTGTGGACTTTAAGATGGTGCTGGGAAAAAGCCAACCCTCTCTGGCTGCAACAAGGTCCCAAAGGACTCAGTAGGACCTATCGTTCTCTCTTCCTTCAAATCTCCTTCAAAGCCATTATTTTAACTGCAGTCTGCTGGAGACTTTCTTCTGCAAGTTCCAAAGATCTCGGAAGCCTGTTCTGTGGAATAGCATAGCTATTGAGATAGGAAAGTGCACTGTATGCACTTTCCAGAAACAGTTGAAGATATTTCTGTTCTGACAGGCTATCCCAGTTGTGTAACTGGGACTTTATCTAGTGTCTATTTGTTAGGGTTTTCATCTTGTTTTAAATGCATTTGCTGTTGTTTTTTAACTGTTTTTAAATATCTTACGTGTAGATCACCTTGAGATGGTGGTTTAGAAGGCAAATAATAAATTAACTGTAATTATTCTTACTATTATATCCTTATTAATAACCATCCTAATATGCTAGTAGTGGTAGGAGCAGCAGCAGCAGTAAAACAATAGCTCTTCCAAAATTAAGCACGGCTTCAAATAAAGTCCTTTAAAAACATCAAGTAACATAACAATGGAACTGAAAATGTTCTGTTAGAGACTAGCAGTCCTGCTCAGATGTCTGTAATTTCCAGGGTTCACCAAGGGTTATTTAGTAAACCAGCTGCATTAGTTTGGAGTAAATACATGCAGGATTCCACTGTTAGTCTGTAAATCTCTAGTGCACATGTGCTCTGAATCATTTCCTTTAAACTTTTGGCACCAAAGAAACGTTGATTTCTTTGTTTGCTCATCAGGTTCAGTTCCCAGCATCTCCAACTTAAGAGTCTCAGCAGAGCTCTGCCTAGATCATGGGCTTGAGACCACAAACTGCCACTCTCATCCAGAGGAGGCAATAACGGAAAGGTGGACTCGTGACTTCATGCAGTATAAAGCAGTTTTGTATGTACATACAAAGTACAATTTGGCTCCAAGATACTCTTCACTTGAGATGGTAAGTCTGAAGACGTTCTGCATGGAAAACATGGAGTCTACCACAGGGCTGTGCCCCACCTTTGGCCTTGCCCATTAAAGCAGAGCTGAGATGCCTTCCCTCAGAATTTTCTACATCACTCATGGCTGTCCAAATTGGTGGCATCTGGGCAATTAGCAGAAGAGTGTAAAAAGTGGATGCATTGATGCCATTCTTCCCCTCCAAGAATGCCCCATTTTGAGCAATATAGCACCATTCTGAAAACAGATGGGTTCTGCTGACTGGTGGAAGGAGAACGAACCAACACTGCAAAACCACCAGCAGCAGCAAGCAAACTGTATGCCAGCAGGGGCAGTTTCAGCCCCTTTTCTCCCCATGCCCTCCCAACTAACACGAGCTGAAAGCCCTAGTATTGACTAATCTGTTGCATTCTAGTTTTTTGCATTACTATGTACTGGCTACTAAGGTTGGCAGTGGCTCTCCAGCATCTCACATGCACATCTTTCCCAGCCTTTTGAACTAGAGATGCTGGTGGCCACACAAGAGTCTTTCTGCATGCAAAACGGGTGCTCTGTCACTGAGTATTGGTGTGCCTCAGCTTTCCCCAACCTAGTGCCTTACAGACGCTGTCTCCCATCATCCCTCATCATTGATTATGCTGGGTGGGGTTGATGGGTGTTTTAGTTCAAAACGTATGGGGAGGACACCAGGTTGGTCTGTCCCCATTAAATAGCTTTTTTAAAAAAATGACTCCCATTTGGGGCTTAATCTACACAAAATCTTACTATGATGTCTAGTGGTTTGTTGACATATAACAATGTTTGCTCTTATTCCTCCATGTCCTGTTTCCCTTTCCCTTCCCTTTCACACAGCGTTCCTCACTCATCTTCCCCCTCTACCATGCTTTAGACTGGTGGTTCCCAAGCCTTTTCAGCCCACTTTCCACCATTCCCAGTGCCCTCTATTGTACCATGCAAAAAACATTGTTTGGAATAGTGGTTTGCACAATTCATGGAGGAAGATAATAACACAGTAATACTCAAAGCCAAATAACAGTTAATTGCACCTTTATTCAAAATTCAATTACACTTAAATTAAATTAAATTAAATTAATTCAACAAAATGGATTAAGCTGACCCAAGGACACCAGCTTTTCAGAATCTGATAGGCATTAGCATCTCCAGTGCTTCCTGCTGCTCCTTCACCTCTTAGCACCCCACTAGGTAATTTCATTGCAGGTTGCACTTGTTTCCAGTCTGCATCCAATCCCTTCCCCTTATCCTCATCAGGACCATTGACCTGCTTCTTGAGCATTCTGCCAGCTGTTCAGCCTCACTTGCATTCAATCTTGCTGATACTTCTCCCCTTGTTTCCAGACATAATCCTGCCACCTTTTTCTTAGGCAGCAGCAGCAGCAGCAGCAGAGAGAAGCGCTACCTCTGCTTATGCTCCATTTTCTCTAACTCGAAGAATTGGGTTAGGGCAGCAGTTGCCTTGTGCCAAGCTCTGATTGCCACCTCCATTGATGCTGATTGACAGATCACACATTGTTCATAAGAGGTTGTCTATAGCAGGATGGAAAGAGTAACACATTTGGAAAGATGTGTCAGTTTGGATTCATACACCCTAATATTACTGAGACACCCAAAACAGATGCTGGAAAGTTTGCTAGCTCCCTTTTCTTTTCTGGCTTATTTTATGTGTTGGCATGTCAAGATCCATTAGGGATACTTTTCTTCTCTTCAGCAGACAGATGGTAAGTGGAGAGAGAGGGGATTTGTGGATTGTTCTAGGGTTGTTCCCCAAGGGGTAGCAGTACTTAAGTATTCGTGACTTGGTGCAGCCCCTAAGGCTAAGCGACTGAGATGCTCCACTGTGCCTGGGAGGTGATCACATTCAGATTTGGGAAGCTGGAGGCGACAATGGTTTCCTCCTTAGCTCTCTCAGTTCCTGGTTATGGTTGGGTCTATCCAGCTTTCTTAACCTTTACTTATAGTTTAAGAGAGAACTTGTGGCCCTTCAGAAGTTGCTGGGCACCAGTTCCCATCAGCCCCAGCTAACATGGCCAATGGCCAGAAATGATGAAGGCTGATGTCCAGCAACATCTGGAGGTCCACAGATTCCCTCCTCTTGATTTATAGGTGTAATTCAAGCTCCCCACAAGTTGTTGCCCTCCAGATGTTTTAGACTGCACCCCCACTGTCCCTGATCGTTAGACATGCTGCCTGGGGCTGCTGGACCCTGGACTACAGCAACATTTTGAAGGAACCAGCTTGGGGAAGGCTGATCTAAGGCAAAGGGCCCTTGCTAAAGGCAACACCCACTACACTGAGGCTGTTTCCCCACTGCTTGCTTGTTCAACCACCTTGCCTTAAATTTTGCATTTTTTTTCCAATGGATGTGTGCATGAAAAGTTATAAGGAGTTGGGCTTGTGAGATCCTGCATATAAAACACTGAACTATGACTCCTCTTATGGAGTGTGCATACACATTACTATGTGCATGAGAAGATGCTCATCCACCCCCCCCCCTTGGTTGCTGATAATGGGGAAGACCAGCAGAAGAGAGTTCTGTGTGTGTGCAAATCCCTTTGCCCACAAGCAATTATGATACAGATGGGCAGCCTGTGGCCCTCCAGGTGTTTTGGGGAAAGTGCTATAGCTCAGCAGTAGAGCATACACCTTGCGTGCAGAAGGTCCCAGGTTCAATCCCCAGAAACTCCAAGTAGGGTTGGGAGGCACTCCCGGTCTGAAACTCTGGAGAGTAATTGTCAGATAGATGGACCACTGGCTCTAACTCTAGATGCATCACAACTCCACTGACCACGCTTGGCTGAGGTAGATGAGTTCAACAGCATCTGGAAGACAACATGTTCACCATCCCTGGATTTACAGCATCAAGGCGAATAGCACATCTCACACTGCAATACATTATTTTATAACCAGGGGCAGAAGCCACCCTGGTTAAGCATTTGTAAGTCCCATCGATTTCAAAGGGAGAGTTAAGCAGGCTCTTAAATCTCTCTCATAGAAATCAATGGACTTAAAAGCAGTTAAATCTGCCCCCGTGTTCGTGACCTAAATCAATGAGCAATAGTAATTGCAGAGGAAAGCGAACCAAACAGAAGGAATCTGGCTTCAAATCTGGCTTTGGAATGTTACATATATTTCAAGAGCTGGAGGAGAAAGAAGGGAGCAAGAGCATGTTTTTTTAAGTTGCGGCCATCAGCAAACTGCAGCTTTTCAGATTTCATAGCTCAGCACGTCCTGATGAATATGTGCCAGATCTGTGCAGCAAACAGAACCTAATGTGCTGCTCATGCAGTGGAGTGTGACATGACAAACTACCTGAAGCACTGGAAGACATGTACATGCCTGAGATAGAAATTCCTGTATATAGCAAGCAAATCACACCCCTAAGACATGGCCTGTGTAACTCACAGAAAACACTGCTGAGCAGTGTATCTGTATAATATCAACTACGGATGGTATAACAATAAAGAAATAGAGGAGTTGCATGTACATCTGGTGTTGCCTGACACAGTCTTTTGACCCATCGAGTCCAGCAGAAATGCAGCAATCTTCTTCCCAATGCTGCTGACCTGAGATCCTGCTTTGGGGTTGTTCTGTTAAATATTTTTCAAAGACAGAGATACAAGGGGTTGGATCTGAAACTTTAAGCAGGCAAAAAGAATAAGCTCTGCCACCAAGATGCTGGCAATGGATGTACTCTTTGCTATGTACTTGCAATTCCCAACTAAGGATGGTATTCAACTCAGTTTTCAACACCACTCTAAAGGTAAAGGTACCCCTGCCCGTACGGGCCAGTCGTGTCCGACTCTGGGGTTGCGTGTTCATCTCGCTCTAGAGGCCGTGAGCCGGCGCCGTCCAAAGACACTTCTGGGTCACATGGCCAGCGTGACGAAGCTGCAGCTGGCGAGCCAGCACCAGCGCAGCACACAGAAACACTGTTTACCTTCCCGCTATAAAGCGGTCCCTATTTATCTACTTGCACTTAAGGGTGCTTTCGAACTGCTAGGTGGGCAGGAGCTGGGACCGAACGACGGGAGCTCACCCCGTCGCAGGGATTCGAACCACCAACCATACGATCGGCAAGTCCTAGGCACTGAGGTTTTACCCACAGCGCCACCTGCGTCCCATGCAACACCACTCTAGTAACAATAATAACCATCATGTGGTGAGTTAATTCTGTGTAGAGCGAAGCAGTAGTTCTATTGAGTCCCAAGCCAATTGCCAACCAGTTTCATTGGGTGAAGTTCTAGTGTCATGACAGAAGGGGAAAAATTGATTTAAACATCAAAAACCCACAATCCAGTATGTCAATACGCATTGCGTATGGGATAGTTCAGTGTGATCCCACATCTCTGCACGAAGAGGGACTGCCCCATGCATTTCAGGGCTCCATTGATGCACTGAAAGGTGTGCAGCCCTCTCCATCAATGAAGAGAACCCCTTTGTGAGATTACTTAATGCTTTCCCTTTGATATAAATGTTTCGTTTTAGGTTTGGCATGCCTTCAGAACCCCCGAACTGCCTGTAATTCATTGAGGTGTTTGAATGAGTCCTTTATTCCTTCAAGGAAAAGTCTAGGGCTCTTCCTATCACCCATATTTATCATGTATCATGGCTGTCTGCCCCCTTTTTAGTAAAGAACCCCTCACAATTCTGCTCTTCTATTCAGGGAATTGACTTCACACTCCTAATTATCAGGTTTGCAATTCCGCCCCACTTGTAGCCAGTTCTTTCTTGAGTGTTGGTTAGTGGAGCCAGTATGCTACAGAGTCCTACTCTGTTTAATGTTCAAAGTCAGTTGCTCTCAGATGCATGTTGAGCCTTGCTCTGCTTTCCCTCGCTGCTGTCTCCTCTTCTATGCTAGAGGGAGAGGACAGGCCATGTATATACCTCAGCCATGTGTATACCTTTTCACACCCTTGCTCTGTACCTGCATCAAAACCTTTGAATCAGGATCTGTGCCTGCCTGAAACCCCAAAACCAAAGGATTCTGAGCATCTTATGTTCTGTTTAAGGTATCCCTAACAAAGAATTTTAATTAGCTGATGGATACAATCAAAGGTAATGTTACTGTTTAAATTCCATTGCACTTGGCAGTCTTCCCTGTTGCAAAATACAATAATATGTCATTCCATGACATTCTGAAAAGCACTGGATGGAAAGCGGTCCCTATGCTTTGCCAGGATTTATTTTATGTCGGGTGACTTCTGATTCTGCTGACTATATATTAAGGGGTGTTGACAGATAAATACTGATGTTTTTACTTTCCTGGAGATTACAGAGTGGTGTGCTATGAGGTCTCCTCTGCCTGGCGAGGCAGATTAGGCAAACCACTATTCCTTTTTTAGTGGATTTTTATGTGGGTTTTCCAGCACTATCATCTTACTTGTGCTATCCTTCAATTACTGTCAGCTCTGGTTAAAAATACAGAGACACAGAATATAATATTGAGCTTCTCCTATCAGGAACTACAATTTCAGTTGAACTTGATATTGAAGGTTGGTGTGCACGAAACAGTGACTGCACAGATACCACTTTAAAGGGCTACTTCTGGCAGTTATTGCTAAGTCATTGTGCTGGCTCCCATATAGTGAAGAACTTGCTCAGATTGCGGTTTCTACTGAGATACGATTGGTGAAATACATAGGCAAAATGCAGTCCAAAGGCACAGCAGGTACTACACATGGCTACACAAAACAGAGATGTTGATACAACAATGAACCATGCCCTGCAATCCTGTTACAAGGGAAAGGGGTGGGCACAATTAGCAACTCCAGAGATGGAGTTTTGGGGGCAACAGGCAAAATAGATGAGCCAGAACCAGAACAGCTCTGGAGGCAGAGACAGAAGTGTAGTCCTGTAGGGATGTATGGGGAGATATGACCTTCCACAGGATCCCCTTCCTCAGGCTCTCCTGACCCAGGTAGAAACCTTTCCAGCCCATTGGATCTCTCATTGGGGTCATCTGTTGACCATTCCTCTTCTCTGTCTTGGCCAGCCAGCCTTGTGGGGACCGTGGCTGTCATGTAGAACAAGGACAGGTAACATGCTGCCCTCCAGAAATTGTTGGAATGGGGGCTGGTGCTTCCATGAGGCAAAAAGAAACACATGGCACACTTTGGGTTATGTAGTTGCAGGGCTTTTTTCAGCTGGTACTCACTGGAACTCAATTCTGACACCTCACAGGTGGGCGCCATTGCCATTATAAGAGAACAGGGAAACAAGGGAGAACAAGGGGACCATTCTTGGTGAGTTTTGGCACCTCTTTTTCTAGGAGAACAGCACTGTGTCCCATCTTCTATATATAATTTCAAGGCAGCCCTATATGTTACATTCACACTAGCTGAGAGCCAGTGTGGTGTAGAGGTTAAGAGCGGTGGATTCATAATCTGGTGAACCGGGTTCGCTTCCCCGCTTCTCCACATGCAGCTGCTGGGTGATCTTGGGCTAGACACACTTCTCTGAAGTCTCTCAGCCTCACTCACCTCACAGAGTGCTTATTGTGGGGGAGGAAGGGAAAGGAGATTGTTAGCTGATTTGAGACTTTTTAGGGTAGTGATAAAGCGGGATATCAAATCCAAACTCTTCTTCTTCTGAGAACTTCAACACTTTGGTTCCATTCAATTCAATGGGGCACAAGTGATTTATTCCATTTTATTCCAGTGCAACTTAGGGGCCAAGTCACACACTTTTTACAGTGCATGGTAGCTACAAGAGATCGCTGTGGGCTCCCATGACCATGAGTCAAGATCCAGCTTTTGACACAAGACAGCAAATGCTCCAAAAACAAGCCCCCGTGGCACTGTGCAAAGAATATTAATTCTGCAGAAGGTGGTATTTGCATACAATTGCTGGGCAGAGTGCAGGAAATGGTCCTCCACTGGGATTTCAAGAGATTTGCCTGTAGTTTCCCCCAGTGGCTGTTTCTCTAGGCCCTTAAGCACACTCAATTTTCTCCTTGGGACAATGCCTGATGTACACCTGAGACTCCAGAGTTCTGTGATGAATTCTCAGCATCTGAGCAATTAAAACCCCAAACTCCAAATGGAAATGGAACATCCAAAGAATGGGAATAGGATATTACCACAGCTTGGTACAGATCATGCTGCTTAGTGTGACTCCTTCCCAACAGAAGCCTCAGGTTGGCTATTTTTATGATGTTGCCAAAGGGATTTATGAGTGTTTTGTTACCAGGCAGGAGGCACAAGGATATATCATGTAATGGCATTTGAATGTGAAACCTTCCATTTCACATTGTGCTATCTGGGACAGACAATCTGGACTAGAACTGGAACAAATATTTTGTCAGTGGTGGAGCCAGCTGACGAAAATAGCCTGTAAAACCCAGAATGGAATGCAAAATTCGTGTGGAATTTTGACAAGGAAATGGAGGAGAGTGAACGTTTAAAATGAACACACAGAAACATACTGATTTTCAAATTCTGCTGGGTTGATGATGCTAACTTGAGGTCAGCTTGTGAACTATTGAAACAGAGTTTGCCCAGCAAAGTACACTGCCTCTCCCTCTCTTGTTACTCACTGAGATACTTCAGAATCTGCAGTGATATAATTAAACAAAGGAGAGCAGGTGCAACACTCATACCAAACAACCATCTTTATTTTAGCCCCTACAAGACCACCCCCCCAAATGTGATTAGATGTCATGAAATGCCCCACACTCCACGCTTGGTCTGGGGAGGAAGAGGACACTGGGGAAGGTTCCAGCAGGAGCTGGGGAATGAGGCCTGAGCAAGGAGAACCCCCAGTGCTACTTTTCCTGCTGCCACTGATACCATGATTGCACCAGAGGGCAAGAAGGGAGGAGCAACGGCAGTTGCCTCCGCGATGCAATGGGCGCCTGGCGGCACATGAAAATCAATACAAAGTCACTGACAGCTGAGTGCAGGTGGGGAAAGTGTTACGGCTGTGCACCAATGAGCAGGCAAGCGGCAGACAAGCGGTGTGTGACTCCCACACCTGTAGCAGGTGCAGTGGTTAAGAGCGGTAGACTCGTAATCTGGTGAACCGGGTTCGCTTCCCCGCTCCTCCACATGCAGCTGCTGGGTGACCTTGGGCTAGTCACACTTCTCTGAAGTCTCTCAGCCTCACTCACCTCACAGAGTGTTTGTTGTGGGGGAGGAAGGGAAAGGAGATTGTTAGCCGCTTTGAGACTCCTTAGGATAGTGATAAAGCAGGATATCAAATCCAAACTCCTACTTCTCCTCCTCCTCCTCTTCCTCTACTTATGGTGTGAGGAGGCACCCTTATCGACACAATGCCTTTGGGTGGACATTTGGCAGAGGAGTTGCATGAGGACCGAGGATTGATGGTGGTCAACAGAGCCTTGCTGGAGGAAGGCAGCACAGTTGTGTCAGAGGGGGATGTGAGGCTGTGTCGGAGAGAGGCGTGGCAGCACCAAGAAGAGGGAAGACAATGGCTGTAAGCTGCCAAGTTGGACCAGAGGGCGTGAGTTTTGAACTCTGAATAGTGGACTGCTATTTGTGGGGGCGCTCTCCCCGGACCCTGGTGCCAAACACTGACCCATGACATTATTGATATATTTTTAAAACTGAAGTTGCTTTTTAAAAAATTGACAGCTCCTGTGGGCCTAGAGTAGCTGTAAGAGTGCTAGGCCCTCACAGTCTCGTGGCTTACAGTCTTGGGATATTGTTTTTGCAAAGTGTACTTCTGTGTGACTATTCTGGAAATATTACTTTGCGCATAAACCAGCCAAGCATTTGGGAGATTCCTTGATTTCAGAGCTTACACCTCTCTTGATGAAATCAATATGACTCTGGGCACACTCCAGCTAAGCATTGTAAAGATTCCTTGGAGTGTAAAGAAATGCATGTATTAGCTGGGAGACTTGCTTTAAAATGTATCTCTTCATGGAAATAACATACAACAATGTATCACATATGGGGAATTTTTAAAAAATGTTATATTAGACAAAATTGTTTTTAAAAATGTGGATATTAAGAGAAAAGTGTACTAAAACGCTGGTGAATTTTTCTTCTGTTTTTTAAAAAGGAAACTGATGCAGAAATCTGGTGAACTGAACTTAGTATTGGAAAATCAGTAACCTAGAGAAACCAACAGTTGACAGCATTGTCCATCCTTCTCTGAAACATATACACAAATAAAAGCCATTTCATGAAGCAGATCTGTTTTTGTTTTGTTTTGTTTTCAAAAACCCAACAACACTAGCACCTCAGACTTGGCACCCACAATCTTCAATTTTAAAATCTAAAACTTGGAATCTGAGAGGCAAATATTAGCATGCAAATTCAAACAGTCAGAATCCGAGACCTTTTCTCCACAAATTCATTTAAGCTGTAATTGGAAAGCCTCTTGGACATCATCCAGTAACTCTAAACTCTAATAGATGTGGGATCAGACCTTGAAAACATTCTTCATAAAACCACTAGCTCCTAGCATTTAATATTTAAAAACCCACAAGTTTTCTACCCTCCAAGACCTCATTACTTTAACCCAGTATTTTGAACTTGTAATGCTAATTGCCTAGTTTGTTAAGAGTTCTTAACTATGTGGAACAGTACTGGATTTATTAAATCATTGTCCTGCAGTTAATCCCTTCTTCATGAAAGTGTAATACAATTGCTTTATCCATACACACCAAGCAATTAGGATATATATTTTTTAATTTAAAAAACCAAGGTTCATTGGCAATGTCATTGCAGGTTCAGGTGAAACACAAAAAAGCATTTATTCGATAAATATTAAATCCCGAAAGCCTTTTGTCTTGTCCTGATTTATATTCAACGGCTTTGTATTGTGAAAGGAAATTTACATCAAGGCACATGTGATCCTCATAGTTTGCAAAGCCAGAGCATTTTGATTTCCTATAATCTTCAGTGGAGGCCAATACAATGGGATTCCTAGTCATACATATACTAATTATCACTCCGTAACACTCTAGGTGAATTTTGACATACGGTTTCTAATAATGTAATTAAAAATGTATAAAGGGATTAAAAATGAATTAAACAGAGATCAGGAAAAAGCTCAGAAAACTGGAATAAATTATATAGCTTGATTGAAGTCCAAGCTCTTCAAATCAGTACATTAATAAGCAGAATTTTTGAGGTTACTTACACTTCAGTGTCCAATAGCCTATCAAAGGGTGCAGAGGGAGGGATAAATTTTTCCAGGTCATAAAAAGCAGAGAAGGGCAAATTCACCTCCGATTGATTTGGATTCAACTTAATTTTTATGAGCTTTCTTGGGCTAAGTTCCTCTCCTTTCCACAACTTCCCTCCTGGCTTGTAATCTTGGTATAATCTTGGTGCACGTGGACTGATAGTTACATGACAGCTATTGGATTCATTCTTAACTGCAGTTCTCCACATTTCTACATCACAGTTAATATTTTTTTTTTTAAGGTCTGCATGATGATTCATCAGCATTTTAGCACAAATTGCTCCCTTTTTGCATTCAATTTTGTCTAATATACGTATTTTTGCTGACTCTACACACCTTTTTAATTTATTTTTCTACTGTAGTAATGGCAAGAGGCTGCTTCTTTTGAGTGTTTGAATGAGTAGAAAATGTCTTCGTAATTTACTTATTTATAAATCACCGTATGAGGCTAAATACACCCCTTTTTATAACTGAGGTGCAGTTAGTTTATGCTTGCATTGAATATTGTCCCCAGTGGTCAACCAATACGTATTAGAGAGGGAGAGAGTTGTGTTGAAGATATTGGAGATGGAATGCACAATACATTTCCTTAAAATTGGTCCTTTCACATATTCATTCTGATTTATTGCTTTCTGGCAGGTATGTATGCTCCATCAATTGAAGAATGTAAAGTGTTGACTAGGAACAGGATTTCGAGATGTTTCTCCCGTTCAGAAATGCACACTCTTGTGTCTGATCTCTGCCAGCAAAACAATGAAACATCTGTTTACCTGGGAGCATTTCATGTGAAAATATTTAGATTGTGCCACCTGAGTCCATTGCATTGGCAGATGCAGGTTTCTACATGAGACTGAAGGATGGGGAATGGCATGAGAAATCCAACAGCTTTGTTCTCCTCGTATCATTACGGCAGGCTGATTGACGTAGGAAAGGTGACTTCCCCCCCTGTCCTGTGCTTTTAGTGGCTGCATGCTGGCAGAAATTCAATAACAGTAAAATGCTGGTGGCGCTGTGGTCTAAACCACTGAACCTCTTGGGCATGCTGATCAAAAGGTCGGCGGTTCGTATCCCTGTGATGGGGTCAGCTCCTGTTGCTCGGTCCCTGCTCCTGCCAACCTAGCAGTTTGAAAGCACCCCAAAAAGTGCAAGTAGATTAATAGGTACTGCTCTGGGGGGGAGGTAAACAGTGTTTCTGTGTGCTGCTCTGGTGTTGGTGTTCCATTGCACCAGAAGCGGCTTAGTCATGCTAGCCACATGACCCGGAAAAAGTGTCTGCAGAGCAGACAAACACCGACTCCCTCGGCCTGTAAAGCGAGATGAGCACCGCAACCCCAGAGTCGTTCGCGACTGGACTTAACTGTCAGGGGTCCCTTTACCCTTTACAGTGGTGCCTCGCAAGACGAAATTAATCCGTTCCACGAGCCTCTTCGTCTTGCGGTTTTTTCATCTTGCGAAGCACGGCTATTAGCGGCTTAGCGGCTATTAACGGCTTAGTGGCTTAGCGGCTATTAACGGCTTAGCGGCTTTAAGAAAAAGGAAACAAACTCGCAAGAACTCGCAAGACGAAACGTCTTGCGAAGCAAGCCCATAGGGAAATTCGTCTTGCGGAATGACTCAAAAAACGGAAAACCCTTTCGTCTAGCGAGTTTTTCGTCTTGCGAGGCATTCGTCTTGCGGGGCACCACTGTACCTTTAAAACTACTTAGCAATTATGGAATGTTTGGGAGGAAATAAGACGGTAAATAACAAATAACAAACAAAATATTGATGTATGTAATTTTTATTTCTCAATTATATTTCATGGTAGTATGGTTGTGAATGTTTTTTATAACATAATATCATTCAATAATTTTTTTAAAAAAAATAAATAAAATAAAACTACTTAGCATTATATTATACAAGTGGGGCCCACAACAAAATGGTGCAGTTTGGAGCGATTCTTGTCATGGTTCCTTGTAGCCAGCCACATCTCTTTTCCAGGATACTCCATGACGTCCACTCTGCTTTTCCAATTCCCTTCCCAAAAGTTAGTCTGCATTGCACGACCAATGAGTTGTTGGGCTGTTTTGGAGTTCACTTCCTTCCCCTACTTGGGGTTTCACTGAGCTTGCAGATAGCTCCTTCTTGTGGGTGGGTGGTGCCATCTTGGCTACATAAGGACTACACTCCAGGAGTGGCTGGCAGGGAGGAGTAGAATCATTGCTGCTTACCAGGACAGTGAATGGGAGGGGTAGGGAACTAGGAGGTTCGTAGTGTGGGGTGTCCCACAAAGAAGGCAATTAGGCCCCCCTGCAGATGCTCTCACACACACAAAAAAAATTTCACCATTCTACCTGCTCTTCCCTTCTCCCTCCCAGTAAGCAAAAGTATTACTGCTGCTAGGAGGCTGTGCACAGCCTCCCCCACCATTTGGACTATGTTAGTTTTTGAAATACAGGACCATCCCTAGACTTTTGCCTCCCTGAAGTGGAGCAGTAGATGGTATGCCACCTACGGTTGACATACATCCAGAATTTCCTGGATATATCCGGGGTTTGGCCATTGGAAACAGTGTCTGGGACGTATGGCAACCCATGTCGGAAGTGCAGATTTTGCCCGGGGGGCAGGGAGGGAGAGAATTATATTTTGATTTTTTTTGGGGGGGGGAGGGATTTTCGCTTTTTGAAATATGGCAACCCTAATCCCACCCCCAAATAAAAGTGCAAAATATAAGTTATTTTGGCACTGTGACAGAACATCACACATTTCTTCTTCCTTGGCAACAGGGGCAGACCTTGCTAATATGCCATCCTGTGCAGGGCAGGAGGCAGGAAGACTGTAGGACCCTATAAGAGCCCTCCCACCCACTTTGCGAAGCCAGGCAAGAGCTTGCTGGGCTTTGAGAAGATGCCTTCCTTGACTGTTCACCCGTTGCAGCTGCACCACTCGCACCGCCCTAAATCCGCCTCTTTTGTCAGTCAGTGACAATGCAACAACAATAGGTTTAATGACTAGCCATTTCCTGCCCTTTTGTAACACCTAAAATAAGTTTACTCACTATGCCTAGTCATAAAGCCTACCCAAGAAAACATGTTACTTTAGTACTAATCTTTAGAACTGATTTGTAGTGACAATTAAAGCAATTCAGTAAAAATGGTCTCCTGTCTTTTGCAAGGCTATGTGACAGAGTTCCTTTATTTGCTTGTTGTCTTGGTTTTGGTCTCCAGACCTGGTGAATTATGCATTTCTTTTTACTGTCCCCTTGATTACTCCTTCATTCAACATTTCTCATGCACTGACCATCAATGTACATTTTGTCTTGAATGGAAAACATCAACCTTCCCTTTTCTACACAGTTACTTTTCAGGACATAAGTGTTAAGACTTGTTAGCCATGCGCTGTGTTCATTGCACTGAGCTATTCCAAAACCGTTGACTGGAGAAAGGAATTGAGAGTAGGGTATACAGTGTCATTCATAAAAGATAGTACTTGAACATATGTGTTTTGCTTCATCTTTGAAGGGTTCCTGCTTATACTAGCTTACAGTGTCACGACTGAGGGCATCAAAGAATATAAGGATGGCCTTCCTTATTCCTGCATCCCTCATTGACAATAGTCTGGGGAGGAGGGGGAAGTATCAAAGGTGATTTTAGGGTGGCATGACCGGTGTGACGGAACTGGTGCAGGTGGCGCCACAAACAATGCTATAAAACAGAGGCTGGGGGAGCCAAATTTTAGCATTGCACAAGGCACCAATGAAATCTGAAAGCCAAAGTCCATCATTGGAAGTACAGTGGTACCTCAGGTTACATACACTTCAGGTTACAGACTCCACTAACCCAGAAATAGTACCTCGGGTTAAGAACTTTGCTTCAGGATGAGAACAGAAATCATGCTCTGGCGGCGCGGCGGCAGCAGGAGGCCCCATTAGCTAAAGTGGTGCTTCAGGTTAAGAACAGTTTCAGGTTAAGAACAGACCTCCAGAACGAATTAAGTACTTAACCTGAGGTACCACTGTATTAGGTTTTTGGCAGCCATTGCATTGCTGAATCTGACTGGTGTTTTCATTACACTGCTGTTACTACAGGATATGGGCAATGGCTGTGATTGGCTGGGGACTGCAAGGTTACTAGGAAAGCATTGGGAGTGGTTGCCATTGTTGCTGCATTTATCATTACTGTTGTTGTGTCGCTGGCCTGCTGCTAGGTGTAGATAGGATCCTGCCATGGACATTCGCCAGCAACAACATCCATATTGGTGGTTCTGTCTAACTAGTCTGTGTTTCTTCGCACGGATGACTTAATTGTAGCGTCCAATATTCTCCTGCCACAGAAGTAGCCGAGTTAGAAAAATGAGCCTGTTGGTCACTATTCATGTATTATTGATCAAAGCTCTTCCTAGGAAAAAAATAAATAAACACAAGCACAATTCAATAAAGCTAACTATCTATCTATGCCCAGGAAAGACAAATGGGTAATCAGCGGGGAGACCAAATTGCATCAACATTTAAGTAATAAAACACAGCAGGACATGTCGTTGTTACGGTAGACACCCTGAGGTGTCTTAATGTGATTATAATGTGGCTTTCTTAAACAAAACAATTATAACCATCCTGGGTAATCCATAGCACTGATGCTAATATACAGGGTTAACTGTAAATCTAAACAATTAAAGTTTTCTACAGATTGTGTCCGTCTAATAATAAATCTTTATTTTTTTTTGGGGGGGGGGGAGAGAGAGAAATGCACTTCCTTAGTTATATAGATGGTTGCTCATTTTTCCATGCTTTACATTTGCTCAAATGTACACCCACCCCAGAAAAATTGTATTTTTTATTCTGCTAATCATGTACGATGTATTCAGCACTTTCTTCTTTGCAAAATTATTTCCCTCATCATCAGAAAGCAAGCTGCAAGTGAAGCTGGATTCTTGCATGGCCAAGATGGTGGAAGAATTTCATGGGGAAGCGAAAGAGTTTCAAGATGATGATTTATTATTAATTTCCCCCAGACTTTTCCTCGTGCCTCCAGCAAAGGAACATTACCAGTTACTATCAGGTTAGAAAGAGAGATTAAGCAATATTTATATATTTACCTTATACTATATTTACACTGGAAGGACAGATCGTGAAGCTGAGGCTCCAGTACTTTGGCCACCTCATGAGAAGAGAAGACTCCCTGGAGAAGACACTGATGCTGGGAAAGATGGAGGGCATAAGGAGAAGGGGGCAACAGAGGACGAGATGGTTGGATAGTGTTTTTGAGGTTACCAGCATGAGTTTAACCAAACTGCGGGAGGTAGTGGAGGACAGAGGTGCCTGGCGTGCTCTGGTCCATGGGGTCACGAAGAGTCGGACACGACTAAACGACTAAACAACAACATATTTACAAACCTCACCTATCTGTCAATGCACTCAAGACTTTTCACAGTTTAAAATGATGGCTTGCAGCTTACTAGACTCAATATGAAAGGGGGAAAGGGATAGGTAGGGAAAGGAAGAGGACCATATGCAGAATCAGGTACCAGGACTACTGCACAAGGAAGTGTGCAAAGAGGAGACAAAGGTTAGTTTGACCCAGGAAGATTTAAAGGGATTCACTATCTCACCTTCATCTGGCACTAGCTGGGTGTATGGCTTGGTTTACTTGGCTGAGGTATAGCTCGTGGGGTGGTGGTGCAATATGTTGTAGACTACAACTCCCATCAGCCACAGCCATCATGGTCAATAGCCAGTGATTAGAGTTGTGGTCCAAAACTTGTAGAGGGCGCCACATTGGCTAACCCTGGTCTAGTTTGTCTCCAGTTTATCTTCCATTCTGGTTTAATATTGTCATCTCCACTAACTTGCAAAATCTTTAAAAAAAAACACAACTTAAAATAATTAAGTTTAATTATGGATTAATTTCATTATTAATTATTATTATTAATTATTAATTAATTAATTAATTTACAGTCAACAATTATAATTAAGTATTTTTTATTTAATAAAGATAAACACGGTCCCATGCATAATTGGGGTCTCTGGCCTCATTTTACATCTAAGCAAATGATTAATCATTGCGTTAGTTCTTTTAAAGTTAAAAACGATTTTTTAAAAAAACTATGGAGAGAAGCAAGGTGACATTATACAGAAAGAGCTGATTTGTCATGAGTGGGCTACCTGATAAGTATCTCAGAAGCAATAAGAATGGTTTCCAAGAGCAGAGGAAAGAAATATCTTAATTGTTTCCCTTATCTAAGTATTGCTGAGTGAGTTCAATGTAGTCCCCATCTTTTAAAACCACCTATGCTGGATGAGCTCTTCAGCAAGACCATTTAAATTATCAGAGATTTTGCTCCCTGTGGCCCTTGATCTAATGCTTTGCATGTGCTACGTGCATCCCTTTGTATAAATGGAGATGTCTCCTCCAAAGGCATGAACAGGGAAGTCCTTATGTGAAAAGGATCTCCAGTACCCACAAGGAATCACTGGATCAGTTCAAAGATGTAGGTCACAAAGGTGGATTCTGCTTGTGAACATGGTTTCTGTGTTAAGAAGTCTTCTGGAAGGAGGCAAAGTATAATTCAATGTACAGCAGAATTACAAAAATCATTGGAACATGGTGGACCAGCTTCTGAAAGCTACAGGAGAAGAGAGACAACACTACCCTCAGTTTGCAACTGGGACATTTGGCTGCAAGGTAGGGTCAGTTTATACCAGCAGACATTTTAGGCTGTGAACATGGGGCAGCACACTCAAATATTTCTCAATATTTCTACACAAACAAAACAGCATGTCCGAAAGATGGCAGCATAAGAAACCTGCTGCATGAAATGGTGCAGTCCAGGAAAAAAATGATTGTATGTTTTTAATCTTTGAAAAGAAACAAGTCTTCTCTTTTAGTTTCCATTCCATTTCAATGTTCTTATAGTCATGGTGGTAATGGACAATGGACCTCCTGACAAAATTCAGAATTAGGGGAACTGCTTTAGACCCCATGATGCAACGTCTTAATTTCTTTGCCCCAGGATCTGCACATTCAGTTGTTAACCAGAACTGGTGCTATAGTTTCATAGCACCTGTGACCTCTTAGCAAGGATGCTGTTAGGAATTGACCCAGGTGTGAATGAGCCCAAGGTCTTTTGTGCCTTCTATCCCTTCCAAATGTTGAAAAACCATAACAGTTAAAATGGTTAAAATAATACAATCAGAAGATCAGTTCCAGGAAATGCTTATCTAAACAGGTAAGTCTTCAGGAGCCCATACTGATGGAACCTCTTCTATTTCAGCAGGGAAGGTATTCCACAACACTGGGACCACTAGTGAAAAAGCCCACTTCCATGTTACTACAAACCAATCTTCAGGCTCTCCTTATACAGCTGGCCACACTCCAAAGAACAGTGCAGGTGAGAACCCAGTCACCTACCATTTTAATTTATTCCAGAAGCATTCACTGTTGGAGGAATTGGACATGGAGGAAAGAGTTCATTTCCTTCATGAGCACAAATCACTCCATATATGAGATAAGCCAACAAGTGTAGGGTCAGCCAAGCCAGTTGCTATGGCAGTGCCCCAATGCTGCCTACATAGCTGATTAAGGCCCATCAGCTCATTTGTGCCAAGGTCTTGGTCTGTGTGTCAGTGTCAGTCTTGAGAAGTGAGTCAGAGTCTGTATTACATCTTGAGTTCCTGGAGCAACAGAAATACTTCGTACTGGTATATATCTGTATGTGTAGCTGCAAAGCCAACAAGCTGTATGTGCTACGTATATCCATGTCCAGCACTGTGTTACAGAAGCCTTATCTTCCGCAGCAGTAAACTACTTTGGACCTTAAGCTGCTCTGTGTAGTGACTGGAACTGGGGACAGCTTCCATGAAGTGTATATCTCACCTCAGATTCCCAACATCTGCATATGCAAGTTTCATGAAAATTTGAGTCACTGGCCTGAGTCCTTTAAGTACAGTGGTACCTCGGGTTAAGAACTTAATTTGTTCTGGAGGTCCATTCTTAAGCTGAAACTGTTCTTAACCTGAGGTACCACTTTAGCTAATGGGACCTCCTGCTGCCACCACTGCGCAATTTCTGTTCTCATCCTGAAGCAAAGTTCTTAACCCGAGGTACTATTTCTGGGTTAGCGGAGTCTGTAACCTGAAGCGTCTGTAACCCAAGGTACCACTGTACCTAGGAATTCTTCCACCCCTTGCTAGGTATAACTTCAGGCCAAATGTAGCCCTCCAGGCCTGTCCAACTGGCCCTCATGACACTTCCCAGGCCACAACCTTCTCAGATGATTTTGCTTGACAGTAATGTTGAGCTGTAATAATGCCTCTTGTGCAACAGGAGGGAGAAGCATGTGTTTGAGGATGTAGAATTAATTTGCAAGACTGGAATGTAACCTTCTGATCATATCCACAGGTCTCTCCAACCCCTAAAGTAAACCCTTCACCACATACATTTGCAATCTCCAGATAATGAGGCACTTTTGCCCTTTGCCCTTTGATTTCTTCAAAAGTTCCCTCAATAGAAAGTGTACAAATATAACCAGAGCAGCATAAAAACCTCAGTCTGGATGGTTACTTAAAAACATTTTTTAAAAAATAACAACCAAGTATAATTATCAATTTGTCCACTAGAATCTTTAATCAAACTTAATTATATTTGGATAAATAAATTTTTTTTTGTCTCCTCTGAAGACCTTGAAATGAGATGCTTAAGGGCAATCAATAATTTAAGCCATACAAACAATTTTCACTCTTCACTCTCTTTGGAACAAGGAGGATATTAATTATGTGGGGCATTGTTTGTTCCCCCCCCCCACTCCTCCGCAAGTGAGTCTAACGTCTGTTAGAAGTGATGGGTTTGTTGCATTCCAGAACAGCTTTAAAATGTAGCTCAGGGATGTGTTTTGCTTGACAGTTGTGTGGCACGGAAGAAAGGAATCGCATTTCTGATTTCCTTGGATCAAAGGAGGTGAGAACTAAATGTAGCAATGTTCCTTGTAAATTGGATTGCTATGGCTTGTTTTCTTTATGCAAATATTGGGAAAGGAACAAAATTAACTGAAACGAAATGCCTGAGTTGCAAAGCTGTCTTCCTGGAAACTGAAGATGGGAGATATAAAGGTGGATAAAGGTCCACACCTTCTGAGGTGATACTTATGCACAGAAATAAAAACAGATAAACCACGTTTCAAAGCCATATAATAGACACATGAGCTTTCATTTTGGGTATTATTATACTTTTGTGAGGCTCTAACACAGGGGTAAGCCAACATGGTGACTTGCAGGTGTTTGGGACTACAACTCAGCAAATGGTTTGGGAGTCCAAAACATCTGGAGTTGACTATGTTGGCCACATCTGCTCTTCCATGAGATGTAGCCCAATCCTACCCATGTTTATGTGGAAGTAACTTTCACCAATTTAAACAGATCTTGCTTCCATGTAACGATGTCAGAGGATTCCCTTTTTTATTTATAATTACTGTTGTGACCCGTGCCAAGATCACTTGTGATGGGGGGTGGGGGCAGAATATAAAGTCAGTAAGTAATGAGTGACCCTATTGCACCCTTCCTGCTGACTTTAGAAAAGGAAGTAACCCAACATGTTGTTGTTGTTGTTGTTTAGTCGTTTAGTCGTGTCCAACTCTTTGTGACTCCATGGACCAGAGCACGCCAGGCACTCCTGTCTTCCACTGCCTCCCGCATGGTCAAACTCATGCTGGTAGCTTCGAGAACACTGTCCAACCATCTTGTTCTCTGTCGTCCCCTTCTCCTTGTGCCCTCAATCTTTCCCAACATCAGGGTCTTTTCCAGGGAGTCTTCTCTTCTCATGAGGTAGCCAAAGTATTGGAGCCTCAGCTTCGGTATCTGTCCTTCCAGTGAGCACTCAGGGCTGATTTCCTTAATAATGGAGAGGTTTGATCTTCTTGCAGTCCATGGGACTCTCAAGAGTCTCCTCCAGGACCATAATTCAAAAGCATCCATTCTTCAGCGATCAGCCTTCTTTATGGTCCAGCTCTCACTTCCATGCATCACTACATTCTGGCCCCCAAACAGTCATCCCCAACACCCATAAGTCCCATCCTATATAGCCAGTGGCCAGGAATTATGGGTGTTGTAGTCTGGTAACGCCTGGAGGGCCATAGGCTCCCCACCCCTCCTTTACAAGCTTGGGGAACCCTGCACTCTAATATAGATAGAGAACATGCAGGTTGCATTTGGAAACTGAGCAGCCACTCTGAATCTCAGCCTCCCTCTACAACAATGATAATCAAAACTCGTTTCCATTTCCAAAATAAAAACTGGGGTGTGTGCAATAATGCATGGAGTTACAGTGGTGGGCAAAGAAATCTGTGCATCTGTCTTTCTATCCACCCATCAGCTCTATTTCTTCTTTACTGTACATCTGCTGCCAGTGACAAAGTCACATAAAAATCCCCATCCACTGCCAAGTGTTTCAGGAAGGGTGGTCAGCACATCTGAAGCACATTTACCATCTGCTCGCTCTTTGTGTACTGAAGAGCCACCAGAGTAAGTGATCCAGAAATTTACTACCCAGTACTTGAAGTTAAGACTATCTAACACTTGCTGGGTAAACTTTATGCGTGCCAGCTAAAGGCAACGAGCAATGAATGGAGTGAACAACAAAATACTTAGGTCCCTGGACTTGGTCACAAATGTCCTGCTGGTGCATGCTGTTTTGCATTTCATTTTTCAGTCCCCTTTTCATTATTGGATATTTTGGTGTATGGAAACTGTGAGCATCCGCTGTCCAAATGCTGTTATTGTTTGAGGTTAATCTCGAAAACACTATGAGCATAACTATGCAGAACAATACATGAATAGCATGCAGGACTATCAGAATTTTTTTAAATTAATATTTCAAGAGGGTGGGGCTTTTCATCCTGAGGGCTGCAATCCCTTCTCCATAACCTTCTGAGAGCCACATGCCAGTGGCAGATGGGGACAGAGGCAAAAGTGTGCAGAGCAAATAATTCACATGTTACCTTTCTAGAGTTAGGCTATTTTCCACATGAACACACATGTGCACGTGCCCCTCTGTATCCTGCAAGCAAGAGGCATTATCTTCAAAGTCACAATGAAGCCATACGAAAAAGCTCAGTGTGCAAAGCTGAGTGACAAGTGTGGCCTGAGTAAAGGGTGTCTGGCTTGGGGAGAGTTCAAAGGGCCAGACAGAGAGAAGTCGAGTTTCCCACATTTGGGGAAATCACAGAGGTCAGCACACCTAGAGAGCAATGGGTGAGCCTCCACTGGGAAAACCTATTGCAGTTATTAAGATTGTGCATTTGGAAGCAATAAGACAAATAAAACCATACGCTTCCTGGAATAAAAATTGTCCAGTCCAAAAATATGGTTCAAAAGTTGTACTAACAGAGCTTGTTCCAAAACAGACACTCAAAACAACAAGGTTACATCCAAATAGTTGCATAATATCATGTGCTTGTCCAAGAACATGTATAGCATCTTAGACATGTGAACTAACTTTATCCAGAGCTGAAATCAAAGCTCTGTCTCTCCCACAGCCTTCATTACAGCCTGAGGTTTTGTTCCTGGAGACAATCATTGGCACATCCTTTCTTCTCTGGCTGCTTCAGACAGAAGAAAAACTAACTCACATAAAATGGAGATTTGCAACTGAATGCCTTTTTCATGTGATCTAAGTTAAACACCATGTGAGAGACAGCAGAGATACATTCCTAATTAATTATCCGCTCTTAGGCACTCTGCTGCTCGTACTTGGCATCAATGGAATTTTCCAGTGTCAAACTTTTAGCAATACACATGCAGAGTCCCCCCCCCCCCATTTCCATGTATAATTAAACTTAACAAAATTTAAGGCTAATTATACTTAACAAAACCTCTTTCATGATCAAGATATCTCCCCTGCCAGGTAAGATCCAAAGGAGGCATGACTTTGGGACAGAGGTCCAGGCCCCCACTCAGCAGGAGGACCTCCAACTGCAACAGTTTAGCCACAATCTGAAGTAAGTGTAACAATACACATTGCCATTTAAATCAGGGAGCAATAAGACCAGTAAATCCAGAGACTAATGTTACCTAACTGCGTCAGGGGGTGCGCCCAGTGCCTCTGACGTGCCTTCCGTTATTTAATTTATTGGTTGCTCACAGCGGTTCCCTGAAGTTATACTGACACACAGTTTGAGAATGATTGTTTGCAGGTAGGAAAGATTGAGCTGTTCCTCTTCTAAAGTCGACAAGAAGGGTGCGATCAGGTCATTTTAGGACACTTGTTCCAGAAAAGGAGATGTTTTGAATATATTTTAGGTAGGCTACAAGCCCCCTACAGCATCATTTATTATCTGATTCCTGAACATAACAGTACTAGCATTAGGTTAATAATGCACAAATGGTTCTACTAGAAAGCAGCACAGCATTCTTGTCTAGAGCGAGAAAGGTGGGAGTCTGTCGCTTCTTTGCAGAAGGAAATGCAAAAGAACACCTCCTCTGAAAAGGTTTATCTCTCTCCCCCCCCCCCCACTTGTCATCACAAAGCTAATTTAAATTGATTTAACCCTCCTCCATGCTTTAGTTAAGATTAACAAAGTAGCAACATGTGACGTTGCCCATTTCATTATTTCAAATCTCTATTTGCTTATGCCCAGCTAGAAAAAAGTGGGGGAAACAATTAAACACATAAATTTGCATTTGCTTGGTGGAGGGGGTGGAGGACACGCTATCAGACTTCGTTTTTGCTTTAGGGTAATATATGAAAGGGTAAATAATTGGGAGAAATGTTTCAGAAGGCTTAGCCTGTTTTGCAGTGATCAAAGGCAAATAGGCTCCAGTTCAGCAAGGAAACTAAAAATGCTATATGTGCTTGCTTCCTTCCCCCCGCTCACTGCAGATGAAATTGGAAAGCCTCCTTCCTTCCCCAAGTTGTATCTAGTTTAAAATCCATTACCTAATACTGCGTGCCCTAAGGTTCGAAACAGGGAGAGGGGGAATCCAAAAGTGGAGACCATATTTCAGATGGAACTTAAGACTTCCAGTTTAACAGATGCCCCGCTTCTTATATTGCTGCAAGTCATCCCAATCTCCAAATGGTAAGAGACTCCAGGACTCAGTTTCCTTGGAAGGAAGGTTGGTGGAAACTGGTTTCTTTAAGATAAAAAGGTAAAGGGACCCCTGACCGTTAGGTCCAGTCGCGGACGACTCTGGGGTTGTGGTGCTCATGTCGCTTTATTGGCCGAGGGAGTCTGCATACAGCTTCCGAGTCATGTGGCCAGCATGACTAAGCCGCTTCTGGCAAACCAGAGCGGCACACGGAGACACCGTTTA
The DNA here is from genome assembly GCF_964188315.1 of Podarcis muralis. Classification (NCBI taxonomy): domain Eukaryota; kingdom Metazoa; phylum Chordata; class Lepidosauria; order Squamata; family Lacertidae; genus Podarcis; species Podarcis muralis. Next base: position 41,055 of record NW_027554729.1, read on the forward strand.
CCTTCCTACTGGAGTGGTACCTATTTATCTACTTGCACTTTGACGTGCTTTCAAACTGCTAGGTTGGCAGGAGCAGGGACCGAGCAACAGGAGCTCACCCCATCGCGGGGATTCAAACCACTGACCTTCTGATCGGCAAGCCCTAGGCTCTGTGGTTTAACCCACAGCGCCACCCTCATCCCGGTGTTCTTTAAGATACATGGTTGCATTTGCACATATATGGGAGGGAGGGGCTCACAACATCAACACCCCAAATGGTCTTGCTTCTCCATTTCGGATACAGAAAAGTTCCCCTCCATCTCTCATGGGACTAGAACTTGTGGACATCGAAAGAAGCTGAATGTTAGAAGGTTCAGGAGAGATAAAAGTCAGTACAGTGGTACCTTGGTTGTTGAACTTAATCCATTGGACTCCATTGGACTACCAGAACCATTCGAAAACCAAGGCAGGGCTTCCGATTGGCTGCAGGAGCTTCCTGCACTTGGCACTGTGGTTTCTAAACAGTGTGCAATGAGATTGCAAAAGAGATGCAAAGGATAAAAACTGTTAAAAATTAAGCATAAATGCTTACCTAAAATGCCTGCTGAAATAATAAAAAACAAAAGTCATCAGCAACTGCGCATATGCGCAGTGGAAAAGTCCTACATGGCTATCTGTGTTCTATGCTCTAAGTGATAAATTAAAAATAATCTATAATTGACACCTGTCAAGATTTCCAAGTAAGATTCAAGATTTTAAATGACATTTTGGCAGAATTGGGATCCTTGCCATCATGAATCTACTGAATATTCCATTTCAATTAGCTGGCTTAAAATATTACATAGTGTGTGGGACTATTTTAGGCATAAGAAAGAGAGAGAGAAATCATATGCCACAGTTGTAGCATTCTTTTCTTTTTCTTTTAAAATAACCACTGTCACAGTGAAAAATGCCCAAACAGAGCATCATTCTACTTTATGATTCGTAAGTTGTCACTTGGAGTATAGTGTTGATGATATTTTAATCCTCATTAATCTTTGAAAAATATTATTCAAAGTACTTTTTTTTTTTTTTTTTTTGCCTTGAAGATAACAGAAATCCATATGTGATGATCCACGAGGGCCATTTCCTTGCTGTTATCCAGGTAGAATGAACACATGGATGTGGGAACAAGCTTGTGACCCCTGGGCCTGCCCCAGAACTTGGCATGTTTGGCTGAAACATGCATGTTTCTCTTCCACACTTTCACTCTGCACACTCATTGCACACTGTTTAGAAACCACAGTGTCAAGTGATACCCTGTGTCCTCCCCAAATCTTCTCCAAAGGATTGGGGGAACCCCTAGAACAGATTTGGGGGTGGGCGGGTGTGTGTGTGAGAGAGAGAGAGAGAGAGGAGGAGGAGAGTGGGAAAGCTCCACTGTGCAAGTGGAAATGTGTGGAATGAGTTAGTTGCATAAACACCTATAGGGCATGGTTCAGCCCCATTCATTTATCTATCTATCTATCTATCTATCTATCTATCTATCTATCTATTTTATTAAATTTGTATACAGCTCTCCATCCGAAGATCTCAGGGCAGTTCACAACAAACAAAATACAAAATAAAAACACATATTAAGAACAAGCACAAAACAAACCCATAACCACCACCCCACAGGCACATTTATAATGGCATAGATGGTTAATCAGCCCAAGGCCTGGTTAAAAAGGAACATTTTGGCCTGGTGCCTAAAGATGTATAATGAAGGCACCAGGTGAGCTGGGAAGAGCATTCTGCAAAGGGGAAGCCACTGAAGAAGGCCTGTTCTCGTGTTGCCACTCTCTGGACCTCTCATGGAGGAGACACGTGAAGAAGGGCCTCAGACTTCTGAGTCTTATTGATTTCAGTGGCAAAGGCATAGAGCTGGGTGGATGTTGTTTTGTTTTTCTGTTGCATAACCCTCCCACCTCTCTGCAACAGAAGAAAACTGAAGATAGCAACCTTGTTAAAAAAAATCTGTGCCTTAAGCTCAGACTTTTATGTAAAGTAGGTGGTCGCCAGACACATAACGACATTCCCATATTTAAATTGTATTAAATTTGGATGTATTAAATGTTTGTTTATTATTTATTCATTTTTATTCATTGCATTTATAACCCACCTTTCCTCCAGGTAACATGCATAGTTCCCCCTCTCCCCATTTTATCCTCAAAACAACCCTGCGGTAGGTTAGACTGAAAGACTGACCCAGTGAGCTTCATGGCTGAGTGGGAATTTGAGCCCTAACCTCCCAGGTCCTAATCCAGCACTCTACCCATTGCACCACGCTGCCATGTAGTTCTTAGCTACAGCAATGCCAATACACGTAGACCGTAATCCACTGACTCATTGGCTTTAGCAAATGCTTAACATTCTCAATGAGATCCATGGGACTCAAAAGGCTTTACTGCCAGGACCATGCCATTAGGATTTTCCCAGTAGTTTTGTAGAGTCTGCAGCTATTCATAGTCTTGTGGCTTCACGAATACAACTGATCTGGAAGATAGGATTGGGAAAACAAGGCCCAGAGGTCTCTATTTAAGAAAATATCCCTGTGCATTTCAGAAGTGTGTTTCTGCATGGCTGTGCAGTGACATTTTCAGAAGATGCAATTGCTTTCCATGAATGGGAACACTCAGTAATGAGAACAATATTGTTTTACACTTATTATGTTTTATGAGTTTAAAACCTCGTGCTTTGTGCACATAAACTGGTTAGCAGATGTACTGCATGCAAAACAAGCTCCGGAAATTAGCAGTGCTGCTGTCTACAATTATATATTCAATTTATTGGTCACTTTTGGGCTGAGCACAAGCTGGGATTCTGATTAAAGCTACAGCTATTACTGATAACAGACCCTCCAAGTGTCCCTATTTTCCAGGGACGTCCCTGATTCAGAGAAGCCGTTCCGGTTTCTGATTTGATCTTGGAAGGTCCCACTTTTAAAGGGACCCCTGACCATTAGGTCCAGTCATGACCGACTCTGGGGTTGTGGTGCTCATCTTGCTTTATTGGCCAAGGGAGCCGGCGTACAGCTTCCGGGTCATGTGGCCAGCATGACTAAGCTGTTTCTGGCGAACCAGAGCAGTGCACAGAAACACTGTTTACCTTCCCGCCAGAGTGGTACCTATTTATCTACTTGTACGTTGACGTACTTTCGAACTGCTAGGTTGGCAGGAGCAGGGACTGAGCAACTGGAGCTCACCCCGTCGCGGGGATTTGAACCGCCGACCTTCTGATCGGCAAGTCCTAGGCTCTGTGGTTTAACCCACAGCGCCACCCGCGTCCCATACAGTTTTCCTTAGGATGTCCTTATTTTCATTGGAGAAATGTTGGAGAGTATGGAGTTATCCGACCCCCAAGCAATTCTGTATAGGGAAGTTTTTAAATGTTTAATGTTTTGTTATGTTTTTTATATATGTTGGAAGCTGCCTAGTGTGGCTAGGGCAACCCAATAAGATTTGCGGGGTATAAATATTAAAATTATCATTATGGAATGGAATGTCCCTATTTTTGTCAGAGAACTGTTGGAGGTTATGTGATAACTTTTTTTAAAAAAAAATATCAGTGTGTATTGTGGGTTGTTGTTCCTGAACTTCCCTTAATGTTCTTCCCACAAATTCACCAGTGTGTACAGGGGAGAAATTCAGTTCAGTTCACATTAGAATGCAAGTATACCTAATTCTCACCTTTCCTGGAGCAATATGTGAACTGAAAGGCATCTATCCCAAAATCCTGAATTTTAGGATGCAGCGCCCCATCCAATTTCAAATGGCCCTCAAATGGCCCTTACATTCCTTCCTAGTTACATTCAGCCCAGGGATGGAACTGCCGGTCAGATTCCTCCTCCTTTGTCTCAGTGTAGAACTCATTGCAGAACTCAGCAAGGAGGAGGGTGGAGACTAAACTAGGGCTAGTTGACTTCCCCTGTTATTGGTTATGGTGCCACCTGCTGTTCAGCTCCCTAACTTCTGTCCCACCAGTTCCATCGGGCACTATTTTCCCAACAGTAATTTGAAGATGATGATGATGATGATTTAATAATTTATACTTTATACCCCACCCATCTGGCTGGCTCCCAATCGAATATTAAAAACACAATACAGCATTAAACATTAAAAACCTCCCTAAACAGGGCTGCCTTCAGATGTCTTTTAAAAGTAGGATAGTTGCTTATTTCTTTGACACTTGATGGGAGGGCGATCCACAGGGCAGGCGCCACTACCAAGAGGGCCCTCTGTCTGGTTTCCTGTAACCTCACTTCTCGCAGAACGGCCCTCGGAGCTGGACCTCAGTGTCTGGGTTGAACGAAGGGGGTTGAGACTTCCCTTCAGGTATACAGGATCGAGGCCACTTAGGGCTTTAAAGGTCAGCACCAACACTTTGAATTGTGCTCGGAAACGTACTGGAAGTCAATGCAGGTCTCTCTGGGCCGGTGTTATATGGTCCTGGGGGCCGCTCCCGGTCACCAGTCTAACTGCCTCATTCTGGATTAATTGCAGTTTCCGGGTCACCTTCAAAGGTAGCCCCACGTAGAGTGCATTGCAGTAGTCCAAGCGGCAACTAGAGCATGCACCACCCTGGTGAGACACTCTGCGGGGAGGTAGGGTCTCAGCCTGCCTACCAGATTAGGGAGGAGAACAGCACATGCTTCCCATACATGTAACCTTAGCATTTCCAGTTAATATATATTGTTACAGGCCACCCAAATCTCTGCCAAGTGGTAGCGAGATCCCTGAAATAACTATTATCCCCAGGTTCCCCAGTGAAGAGGGTATTATGGTTAAACCAGTTTAAGTTTAGAGGGGAGGTGTGTCCTATGAAATGCACCTTGCTGAGATACAGCATGTAAGCATCCACTGCTAAGCATCCAAGCTGGAGCTGAGCTGTCAAAACTACAATTTCCAGCTGGCAGAAAGGGATAAAAATAGCAGGAGAAGGAGAAGCAGGAGAGGAGGAGGAGGAGGAGGAGGAGGAGGAGGAGGAGGAGGAGGAGGAGGAGGAGGAGGAGGAGGAGGAGGATGGAAGGTTACATTGATTCATATAGGCAGCAATGAAATAATGGCAACAAATTGAGGAAGCATGTTAATGTTTTAATTGGGAAATGGGACAGATTTTGGCTGAGTGATTGGGCATTTTGTTGTGTTCTCTTCCCATGCATGTGAATAGCCTCTCCTTCCATTCAAGGATCAGTTCTTCCCATAGCACTAGCAGTCAGCTTGTGTAAAACGTCAGCGAGCTGTTGATTTCCAATGTAGAGCCAAGTGGAAATGGAGATATTCTTGGGAGTTGTGGAGCAGCTGCAAGCTGCACCAAGCCCGATATACTGGAATCTTGAAGCTACAATTTAACTTTGGCTGCCATCCCACCCCACTTCATTAAGACCAGGGGGGTTGGGGTTTAGTTTAGTGTTTGTTTTTGTTTGCTTTGAACTTGGATAGGACCAGGATTGTAGCCTTGGAAGGTTGACGTCACGTTTGGTGACAATGCCAAGCTTCGGAGGAAGGAAATAAACAGCCAAGATGCCAAGGTTAAACAGGTCACAACTTTATTAAAGGAACATAGTGTGCTATTTTATTATTTTATGTTTTATTTTATTAAAAACATTTCTAATTCACTTTTTTTAAAAAAAACAAATCTCAAGGTGGTCTATATTCTGTATAATACAGAAACAATACAAATTAAAATAAAAAAATACAACCTAACACCAATAAAACAGCAGCATAAAAACATACAAAAGCAAATAAAACAAGGAGTCGGGGATTCGTACACATAAAATTCATATCCATGCCAACAGACCAGTGCGGAGGGGGTGGTTATACATAGAGATGGACAAATCAGCCGATTTTCAATCTGCATCCATGTCCCATCAGCTCATTTGTGAGTCCACTCCATCCTGTTTCTTCACTACTGGTTTTTTAAAGAATGAAATCCCCATGGAAATTCTCATTTAAGTATTTAAATATGCATTTCATCTCATATTTTATCACAAAATACATATTTAGACCATATTTTAAGTCCTGTAGGGCCCTAGTCTCTTGTGACGGAGCGTTCCACCAGATTGGGGCCACGGCCAAAAAAGCAGTCCCAATCTGACCTGGGATGATCCAATGCCAACCCAACCAAGATTGGAGGCTCAAACCAAATCGGCATCCTTGCACAGTGCTTAATTTGAGTTTTAACATGCAGTCAGGAGGAGGTAGAAGGTGACCCAAACCAGGCCACCTGCATCTCCTTCTTCCCTCCCTCTCACCACTGACAAAACTTCCTCCTTTCTGATGGAGCTAGACTGTTCCAGTGGGATGCGATCTCATCATGGAGCAATCCAGGACAGAAACAAGGGAAACCCAAATCAGCCCAAATCAGCCTGGTTTGGGTCAGGATCTGTGATTTGGACAGGGTGGTTATGCAGTCCCAGTATATACCGTATTTTTCTGGGTATAAGACTAGGTTTTTCCCCTTAAAAAGAATGTCCAAAATTTGAGGGTGTCTTATACACGATCTCCCCCCATTTTCTTAAATCAGAGTCCCCCCCAAATAGGGGGCATTTTATACATGGGGGCATCTTATAGATGGAAAAATATAGCAATTCCAATTGTCTGAAGCTTTGTTATTCAAAACTCCTGCCTGTTCCTTCCTATATAAGCAGCTATCCAGTTCATTTCAACACCCCCACTGACCACAATGGGATTAGCGTAGCCTAGGCATGTATAGGAGAAAGGCAGTCAATATGTTTTACACGCCTGCTAGATCATTCTGTTAAAAGCAATTTGTATATATAATTTTTAACCCCAAAATGATTGCCTTCCTAACATAGTATCAATATAAGTTTATTCCTATTCTGTGTATTGGATTTGTTCGTAATAAAGTAGCTTTATGTTAGCTTGAGGAGCTGTATTGAATTCTGAAATGGTTGGAAATCTCCCTAAAGTTCCTCTCCCTGCTTTCCCTTTGCAAATGAAGCTCTAATACTTGGAAATTCTTAAATATTTATGGATTGACTTATGAATCTGCAGGCATTTGCAAATTTCCCACGAGAGCGTGTATTCCTGTATTAAGACTCATCTGGTAACTGCAAGTGTCAAAATTATTTCTCCTCTGCTGAATCAGCTTAAGCCTGTCATTGCATCTCAGAGGAGAGGAAAATTAAAAAGGAATTTCTTTGCTTCGTGGTTTTGAAATATAAATTGTCTTGTAGAAATCAGAAGCGTGTACCCATACATAGATTTCCAGATATGATATAAGACCACGAACCGAAAATCCCTCAAGATATCTCACAGGTTCTCGAAATTATCCCTGACTTGCAACCCAATTTTGCCTGAAGTAAAATTGCTAGTGACTTGGGGAAAGTCCTGTTGAGATTAGGCAGATGTAGAAATGGAAGCAGTAGCAAACCAAAATGCCACTTCTTTGGACAGGATATTCACAGTGAATGGAGCTTGTTGGGCTATTTGCTTCATGGTCTAGTAGTCAAACGACACTTGGTTCGTTTTTTTCCTTTGTTGGTTGGTTGTCAGAGAGAGGAGGAGGGAAGCAGAGAGAGGAGGGAAAAGAGAGAGACTTCTCTCACCCGGGAGAAGAGAAGGAAGTTGGAGATGGTGGTCTACTGCCTTCATGAAGATGGCAGCCATCTAAGCATCTGCTAAGGGTGCGGGGATGAAATAGAGAAAGTTATCTGTTTAGGATTAAATTCTGAACTGGAAAATGAATTAAGGAACTGTA